>NC_057391.1:31907027-32207027 GCF_019320065.1 Cervus canadensis
GTTTTGATTGCGGGTTGGCACACATGTAATTGTTTCCTGAGTGTGGTAAAATAAAACATATAATATGTCAATAATGTTTTAAGAGAGCTTAAAGTGTTTCCATACTGAGAATGAGTTATATCAGTGGGTTGTGAAATCATTTTAGTGAGTCACAAACATTATTTCTGAGGGTAAAATAGAATAAAGTAGAAAATATCAGAATACATTACATATAGTAAGTAATTTTTGATAAGCAGTGTGTGTGTGTGTGTTTGTATTTGTTAAGGGGCAATATATAAATTCATATATCTATATACTTGTCCTTCATGGGTATTTAATAGGACAGCCAACAGTTAAAAAGCATAAACTTATATTGAAAATTACAATATCCTTTATTCATCAAATGTGACCAGACGAGCAAAACAACAACATTTTGTGCATTTGTGCAACAAATGCTATTAGGCTAATATTGTATTTAAGGCAATCAAGCCTGTGTGTTTGGCAATACACATAACTATACTTATTATTTAATGGTGTACTTAATTATATTATACAAAAATAGTAATTTTAAATAGCTAGTGGAGAAAAACTTTTAGAAATAAAGACTATAGAATGATTGTTAAGCAATATACTACAGAAACCTGATTTTCCTGATTTTTCATCATTTTCCCTGATTTTTTTTTTTTTAATAATTACTATTTGAAGCTGTCTCACTCTGTGCTAATTAAGAGACTGAGGAACAAACAATATATACAACTAGTGTATTATTTGTCCGAGTCCAAATTCTTGATTAGCCTTTAAAATATTTTAAAATTAAACATTGCCTTTCAATGCTATTTTCTAGAAGGACACATTTATGAATTAACTGTGATTTTTAAAGGAAAGAATTAAGAATTTCTACATCAGATTCAATACCATCCTCACCTATCTACTCAACTGTGTTAAGGTAAGAAAGCAGTTGACCATCCAAGAAAATGTTTTTCTCCCTTTAAAAAAAAAAATGCTATATGTGATACTTTAAAACTTTGTATTGCAGCCTGTTTTTAATGTTTGATAACTGTTACTGTGAATAACACATTTCACAAGTCCAATAAAATTTCCTTTCCTTTTTAAACTCTATAAATCTATATTTGATTCTTTTGGGGCTTTCCAGGTGGTGTTAGTGGTAAAGAACTTGCCTGTTAGAGCAGGAGACTTAAGAGACATGGGTTTGATCCCTGGGTCAGGAAGATCTCCTGAAGGAGAGCATAGCAACCCACTCCAATATTCTTGCCTGAAGAATCCCCATGGACAGAGGAGTCTGGCAGTCTGTAGTCCATATGGTCACAAAGAGTGGGACACGATTGAAGTGACTTAGATCACACACAAATAGATTCTTTTGTTAATAAACATTTGTGTAAAGTACCTCTTTGGTTGCTCTGAAGACAGATAAAAGATAGCTTTGTAGCTTTTAATGTGTGGATGTAGAGTGAAGAGTGGAGAAAGGGTTATAGACCCATATGTCAGCAAAGTGGTGACACTGGAAGATAGTCTCAAGGGGAAACTGGAAAATCAAAAAGAATTTGAATCTTACATTCAGTTTTAGTATCTAAGGTATAAATATTAACCAAGAACTTGAGAAGGAGCTGGGCAAAATAAAAATAGTCTCTGTCCATAAGAGATCCATGAATCTAAGGAGGACCTGAGTAGAATCTGAGGAGGACGTCTCTGCATCAGCCCTGTGTGTTGAAATCATATTTTGTTGCAAGTCACAGGCCATCTCAGAACAAAGAGGAAGAATCAGCATCTCAAGATGGTATTTTCACAATAGCTGAAAAGCTCATTCTCTCCTTGAGCTCAGAGATGATCTCTAGCTTTATTCTTTGACAAGCAGCAGACTGTGGAAATAGGGCAGTGTTTTTCCAGAGATAAACAAGGTTAATGGATATTCCATGATGGAAAGCTGCTGGTTCTAGATGCTGCCAGCTCGCATTCAAAGGAACTTACAGAAAGGTTGTCTGGCTTTCACTCACTTCACCCCAAGGCATTAGATTACCCAACGTAGGTAATAAACATACCTCTTCCTTGCTTTCCTGACTGTGTAAACTCTTTAATGGGGAACCCTGAATGAGAGGCCAGCTCCTGCCACCACCTAAAGTTCCAGGCAGCAGGGTCCTACTGGGTCATGTGCTATAATTCAGCCAGGAGCACCAGGTCCCAACATGCTAAACTCAAGTAGAAATGACAGAAATAGGCAAGCGCCTCCCCTCTTTTACACTGTTTGAAAATAACAATAGTTATAGCCAAGATACATGAGTCTCCATTAAAAAAAAAAAAATGATGAAGCACTTAAATCTATTATTACTAAAGAAGCAGCATCCAACAAGTTGCAACTAATTTTTACCCTCAGAATGAATTATGGACCCAGACTACCACACTTCATCAGCCAGAGGGTTAATGGGAAACCCTCAGGGTGATTTTGCTTAATGCCTA
The DNA here is from genome assembly GCF_019320065.1 of Cervus canadensis. Taxonomy (NCBI): domain Eukaryota; kingdom Metazoa; phylum Chordata; class Mammalia; order Artiodactyla; family Cervidae; genus Cervus; species Cervus canadensis. Next base: position 31,909,479 of record NC_057391.1, read on the forward strand.
AAAAACAAACAAAGCAGCTGAGCCTTTTATAAAAACTTAAGTCTACCTGTCCAAATAAATCAGATCTCTGATAAGAAAACTCAAATTTCAAGCCACCTTCAAACCACAGCCAGGAATATAAACAGGAAAAAAAGAAACATCCTGATTATGCTAAGTTTTCCTTAACAGTTACCTCTTGCTGGTAATCCCCAGATTGCATAAATCATGTAACTGTGAATTAAAATTGGCCTGAAAGTCCAAGGAAGATTTGAGGATAAAGAGAAATTCCAATCAATCTTGCTCATTGTGGCTATTTTAGTAGTCTTGAGGAAGTACTCGCTAACTCATTGATGAATGAATGAATGACTTTCTGTTGGTAGGTACTGAAACAGATCTGTATGTGAGTGCATGAACTGAATATTCATTTTGCAGATGGGCAAACTTTAGGCAGGCTTATTTGTTCCAGCTCTTTGCAAGGCATAAACAACAGGCCAGTACTAAGGTGCAATCCAAATTTAACCCCAAGGTGATTTTGTTTTGCTTTGTTTTGTTTATTTATTTTTTTTAATCCTTCTTGTAATTTAACTAAGCAGAAGACAATTTGCATGTTTTGCAATTACTCAGGTCTGAAGAGTAAACAGAAGAAAACCTTCTCACTAGTAGACACAAACCCTAATATCTTGGGACTTGACCATGCTTGTTATGAAAGGCCACACAATTTCAATTTGATGAAGAACAAAAATTGATGCCATGTTTAGTACGACACTGAGCGCCAGTCTTTATATCATAGATAATGCTGTTACCTCTTCTTTTATTCAATAGTTATTGAATACTGTATTAGTCCCAATAGGGTAGGTTAAACTGAAGTAACAAATAAGTCAACAAATCTCAGTGCCTTATCCCAACAGAAGTATGTATCTCAATCACACAATGTGTTCTGCAATTCCAGAGATCAACCAGGGCAATTTTACCCTCTGATAACATGGTATCTAGGTCCAAAATGATACCTTTTATTTATGCAGGGTGATCTGACTAGCTGTGAGCCAAGATGACAGGTGTCAATTTGGGCTTAGTTATTTAAAAGTGGGGATGAATTCTTAACTTTCTCCCTCTTCCTAATACAGAAACCTTAGAGATGAAAAATTGAAATGAAAGTATCCCAAGCTGGAGGGACCCTAGATAAGATCCTTAGGAAGAACTGGGTTGGCCAAAAATGTTTGTAAAAACCTGAACTAACATTTTGACCAACCTAATACTAGATGTTTCTTTCATAGCTACTGTAGGCAAGAAAATGAGATAAAGGCTGAGGATGTTTAGGCAAACAAAAAAGTACACACTAACACTGCTGTGATTTGTGCTATTCTAGCACTCAGCTCTAGCATTCTAGCCTTTCATTCATCCATCCATTCCCATACTCTCTAAATGACTCATTCATTTACAATACATTTATTAAATATCTAGCTGCTAGAATTTGTATTTGGTGATGGCACAAAAAAGATGACTAAAGCTCATTTCTTTTATCAAGAAATTTGTATTCTAACATGCAAATTAGTGTATAAATACTATTAAAATCACATTTCAATATAGGGCCAGCTAAGATAGAAATATATGTTGTGTTATAGAAATACATTCATTCAGACAGCAAATGCCACAAACACTATGCTAAGCAGAGAAACTAAATAATCTTCACTGGCTACAGTGAAAGTGTTAGTCGCTCAGTCATATCCAAATCTTTGTGACCCATGGTCTGTAGTCCACCAGGTTCCTCTGTCCATGGAATTTCCCAGGCAAGAATACTGAAGTAGGTTGCCATTCCCTTCTCTAGGGTATCTTCTTGACCCAGGATTGAACCCAGGCCTTCTGCAATGCAGGCAGATTCTTTACCAGCTGAGCCACCAGGGAAGCCTTGGCTTCAGTAAGGGGTGGATTAAAAGAAATGATGTTTGAATTGGTCACTAAGGGGTGAGTATGCATTTTTCCTGACCTTTACTTAGATCTTCAAGTGAAAAAATGTACCCAACTAATTTTCGCTGCAAAATATAATAGTCAAGAGTATAGGCTCAAGTCAGATATCTGGTTGAGAATGTTGACCTCTTTATGTATCAGCCAGTTATTAGTGACTGACAACTTCTCTGGTTTTCTCATTGGTAAAATAATAACAATAATAAAAAATACCTATTATATAGGGTTCTTCTGAGGCTAAAATAAGAAAGCATACTAAAGTTTCAATATGAAATAGTAAGTATAGGTTAGTATAATTATTACCATTTTCCCCAAAAAGGAAAGTAAGACTATAGTATCCATAATGCTATTGCTAACTGGGCCAGTTTCCAAATAGATTCCAACCTGTGTTACTAAACAGCAGTAGTTGAAAAAGATAAGCAAGGTATCCCACTACCCTCTGAGCAACAATATTTACTGTTTTTATCCTGTTTTACAATAAAGCTGTGAGATACCTGCAGTGTGAACCATGGTGAGTACATATTGATTGATGAGAGCCTGAAGTTTCAGACTCTGGATCTAAAATTGAAAAATCCTCTGCCTAGAACAACCTCCATTACTCTGATCCTTCTTCCTCTCTTGGTGTCAGCTCAGATATTACCTCCTCTAGGAAGCCTTATGCTTACCACAACAACAAGCCCTTCTATGTTCTCCTGCCCTCTGAGCTTCCCTATAGAAACACTCAATGAGACATGTTAACCTACTGATGCCTGCTATTCACACTCAAATCTGAGCTCCATGAGGAAAAGGTCCACTGTCCCAGATTCATCACTACCACTGCAGTGCTGAAACAGTAGCTGTTGTGGAGTAGGTACTGAATATATTTTGAGGTCAGAAAGTATAATTATACCAGAAATGAAAGAGTATGGAAAGATTAAGATGGAAGCTACAAGTTGAGATTCCTTGAGATGAGGCTGTTAAGGCTCCTCCTTAAGTGAGGCTGTTAGCAGTTAAAGTAGAGGAGAATGTCATAGAAACCAGATGTAGAGAAATTTCAAGATCGAGCACCATGCATATAAATGTCAAAGTCATTGAGAGTTGTGGTTATAGGATTTCTCCTATAAATATAGCAGCTCAGTCATAAATAAGGGTCTGATGACTTATTGAGCCTTTTTAGAAAATCCTTGCAAGAAAATTCCCCAAACTACCCAGTCCTGTATTCAACAATGATATTCTTTTTCAACGGAAGTTCAAAGACCAGAATGGCCCTCTTAGAAACAGAGGTACAAGCCTAAAACAAGATTTCTTTGGACTAAATGTCAAAGTTCAATGTAATAGACCTTGGCCTACCATTCATAGAAGATATACTCCTAAATCTGGAATTCTGCAGTTCAGTTGAGGGTGAAGGACAATTCAGACCAGTTTCTCAATAGATGCTAATCACGAGTTGTAGCAGTATTATTCCACTCATCACATCAACAACTCTACTTCATTGTAAAAGGAAAGCTTACTTCTATCCCTCCAATCCTGTTCCTCTAACATCTCACATCTTTCTAGTCTTTCAGTTCCACCATGAGTTCAGTTCAGTCACTCAGTCATGTCTGGCTCTTTGCGAACCCATGGACTGCAGCACGCCAAGCTTCCCCATCCATCACCATCAGCTTACTTAAACACATATCCATTGAGTCAGTGATGCCATCCAACCATCTCATCCTCTGTCAACCCCTTCTCCTCCTGTCTTCAATCTTTCCCAGCATCAGGGTCTTTTCCAATGAGTCAGTTCTTCGCATCAGGTGGCCAAAGTATAGGAGTTTCAGCTTCAGCATCAGTCCTTCCAATGAACATTCAGGACTGATTTCCTTTAGAATTGACTGGTTGGATCTCCTAACTTCAGTCAATTCCAATCATCATTCCACACACAAGGCAACACTGTAAACCATTGACCCTGTTTCTAGAATCATTTTAAATCAAAGAAGTAAGTTCTAAGGTGTATTCCATTCAACCCCAAAGAATGAAAACTAATGTAAACTAAAAATGCACATAACAGGATTTGAAGCAATATATGAATAATTTCCTATTAAAGTAATTTGGTTCTTTGATGCTTGAATATGATAATAGAAGATAAAAAGCCAAAAATGAAATAAAAACTAATAGAGAGTTGAAAAACCCCATCAAATCCAAGAGAAAGCTTTGGCGTATTTGGTATTAAAGATGATAATTCTTTTCAGAAATATAATCCAAGGGTCACATGCAGTCTAAGAGATTGTGCAATGTTCCAGGTTGCTAGATACTTCTGGCATAAGAGACCCAATTAGGAAAAAGGAAGGATCACATGAAAAAGGAAAAGTGAGCATAACAACATTCTACATTGAGAATGGACTCTGGATTAGATGCATTACATAATGGTGAAAGCTGTTCTAATAAGCAATATAAAAATGCATTTACATTCTTGTTGGTCATTCCTTTTCTTAGAAAAAATGACTATAGGGATAAAGTGATATATAAGGGTGCTTACATGCTCAGTCACTCAGTCGTGCTGGACTCTTTGCAATTCCATGGACTGTGACTCACCAGGATCCTCTGTCCATGGGATTTTTCAGGCAAGAATACTGAGTGGGTTGCCATTTCCTACTCCAAGGGATCTTCCTGACCCAGGGATTGACCCACGTCTCCTGCATCCCCTGCACTGGTAGGCAGATTCTTACCGATTGAGCCACCTAGGAAGTCCCAAACTGATATAGACCATTTTACAAAAGAAAAAAGTTGTATATTCCATTAATAGTTATGCCACAAACAGCAAATTCATGTGGCTATTCATACTCATTGAGCAACCAGATCTATAAGCCATGGTGTTTAAGTCATGGTGGTATGAATTTTTACTTACCTGGTCCATACTGTGTAGGTAGTATAAAAATATACCACCCAAACTACTTTTATGAACAGATGTTCTGAATGGGTCTAATCATGAAGGCAGTGTGCTGATATGACAATCGACACTGATAAACAGATTTTGCTTAAGATACAGTATAAAGACAAAATTAGTTATGATTTGTCAAGAAGAACAAAGACTGTTCTCTTTCAGAATTCCTGTGTTCAATGTGACAGTGGTTATAAATTTGTTCCTCATATGAGGTAATGTTTTCCTAAGGATATTTAACAGTATTTAGCCATCAATTAATTGGCATTGCATCAAAAGAAACACCTGTGTTCCTGCTAATCTGGTGTGGTTTCTTAATCACATTGACAGGAAGTGAGCAAAGCATGTGATGTAGAAATGAAATTAGCAAAGCTCTGCTGTATATCACACTGTTTAGTGGGATCTATAATGAATCCCAATTTGCTTACATTTTTGATGAAACTAAAAGAGAAAAATGAATCCATTATCCTCAACAAGGAACAGGGAGAAGCTAGAATATATCACTTGAAGAGAGAAAGAACTTCACTCAATAAAAAGGATATCATTTGATGAGAGAATAAGAACAACTTCTCAAGTGAGTCAGTGTCTAAGACACAGCAAGAAAAGTTTTTTTGAGTAGAGTAATAATCCATATAATCATAGAGATTTCTGTGATTGAAGGAGGAAGGAATAAAGAACCATCTGGAAGCTGTTGCCTGTGATGGGAACAGAAATCCCAAAGCTTAGGCACATCAGAAGATGTACCTGATTTCTTCAGGAGATCCTTAACACACCCCTTAAATTATTTATCATCTTCCCTTTTTAATCTGTTATTCGTTTCTAACCCTCTTTACAGTAAGTTTGGTTTTTATCATCTTTAAGGTCCATAGCACCTATCATAATTTATGTATTCTAAGAATTAACCTGATATGTCAGTACTTTTAATGAATTCTACTATCAAGGTAATTGTTTATTCTGTGTATATAAATTTATTCAGATCCAAGTGTTGAAAATCACATTCATCATTTACTCATTCGTTTATAATGGGTACTTACTAAGCATTTGCCATATGCTATAAGCCCCATGAGGCAATAAGTAGATGTTAAAGTCAAGATTTTCACTTTATAAGAACTTGTAAATGAAAATAGTTTCCCTATTAGTAGAGAAGTACTATTTCAGCATTGATAACCTAATTAAATCTCAATCCAATTTAATCAGTACTTAACTGGTTGCTTTCCAGTCCAGTCTACTCATTAATAGGGTGTGAGGGAATGATTTTTGGAGGCGGGTGAAATGAGTCCTACCTACACAGCTTGGCAAGAAAACACAAAACAGTATTGGTTACCCTCTGTTCTTAGCTGACATGCACCTAGCTGAGAGGCCCCATACAATGGTTGTGTTTTTATATAAACGGACAACTGCCCTGTGAGGTATGATGAGGGAAAGAGAGATGAACAGAAGAAGGGAGAATGCATGGCCACAGATTGCCTGAAGTCATTACCCTTTGGCCTGCTGTTTCATCGCTCTTGAAAATCCACCACTGAGAGAAAAGGCCAGTTATTCGAGGTGAAATAACACCCCTTCTTAAATATGAAGATAACTTTGGGCTGCTCATAGATAACACCATTAACTAGACGAAAATATGCTTATACTCCTCAAGGGAGAAGAATGCAGAGGTAGTGTGGACCCTTGACTAGCGATTTAAAGGGTTAAGTGGGGCAAGAAGATGTGTGCAGGCCTAGGTTATGAGCTGGATGTAAAGAATGCAGCTGCCGAGCATGTGATATCCTTGAGGCACCAGGACAACTTCAGCCTGAGAGGTCAAATCAATCAGAGCCTGTCTGTGAGCTGATCCCCCAGCCAGTGACTCAGCAGTCCTGACACTCCCTGTGAGGTCAGCTTCCCTCTGGGGAAAGGGAGATCTCTTCAGGCACATCAGAATGACTCTGTCTCAAATAACTTTTCCCTGCCTTTACAGCTGCTTCCAGAGACCTGATGGCAAGTTTCTAGGAAAGAGGCTAGAAGCTGTGCCGTTAGAATCTCAAGGGAGATCCAGCTAAGTCTCACCTCAGACTCTGGAGTTTGATTCCGTGTTACCTGAGCCTCAGTGCTTCCCAGATCACTATTTAACCACTCAAGGAGTTTCCTGCTGTTTTTCCCAGATGGGGACTTCGCCTGCTTTGCTGTGCAGAATCTCTATTAGCTGACTGGTTTCTCTACACCATTCAGCTTTCCAAGTTTTGGGGCCTCAGGATGAGAAACTGAATTGTGTCTTTCTGTATCAAGATGGTGTCTTATGCATAATGTGTTGTTTGACACTCCTGAGAGCACTGACTTTCTTTGGAAATATCAAGGGACTATGCTTCAGTCTCTACCATTTGTCACTCATTACTGCCACTGCAGGCTTCTCTTGGTAAAGAATCCGCCTGCAATGTGGGTGACCTGGGTTCGACCCCTGGGTTGGGAAGATCCCCTGGAGGAGAGGATGGCAACCCACTCCAGTATTCTTGCCTGGAGAATTCCCATGGACAGAAGAGCCTGGTGGGCTATAGTCCATGGGGTCACAAGAGTCAGAAATGACTAAGCATAAGCACTGCCACCAGGTTTGGGAGAAACTACTTAAACTTCATGTTCATTACCTGTCAAATAGGGATCATAATATCTAACCAATTTACACAATTATTTTGAGAATTCAATGAGATGAACCATTTGAAAAGTGCCATTAGAAACGGTATCATTCTAGACAAATACTCATTCTTACAATTGTAACTTTTCTTCTGCATGCACCTACTGTTTTTATTTAGCTCTACCACATTCTGCTTTGTATTGAAGCAACTTTTAAATTTCTCTTTTCCCTTTGAAGTAGCAAGTTAGCTAAAGGAAGTTGCATCTTTATGTCTCCCAGAGGACCAAGCCTAGAATTTTGCGTGGTCAATGAATACTAGGCAAAGATCCATCATATGGAAAGTGTACCCCTGTGGCACATAGTTTGTAGCTCTGATGGTTGTTTTCATTGCTCAGATTTTTAAAAATACACTTCAGGGGAAAATATCTTACTTATTTCCTCTTCAAATAGTAACTTCAGGTAGTATTCAGGAAACTCCCAGGCATAAAACTGCTTCTAGAATGTTATGAATGTCATTTTTAATAGCAATTTCCTATCAGGTGAGGGAGACTGAAAGTACAAACGTCCAGTTACAAAATAAATGAGTCACAGGCATGAAATGTGCAGCATGGGGAATATAGCTCATAACTGTAATATCTTTGCTTGGGGACAGATGACAACTAGATTTGTCATGATGACCATTTTGAAATGTGTAGAAATACCAAATCCCTGTGATATATATCAGGAAATAACATAGCATTATAAGTCCATTATACTTCAAAAACAAATGAATAAACAAGCTCATATAGAAAGAGATCATATTTGTGATTACCAGAGGTGAGAAGTAGAAAGAGAGGTAACCAGATAAAGGTGTTCAAAAGATAATTTCCGGTTACAAGATAAATAATTACTAGGAATGCAATATACAGCATGATGAATTTAACACTGCTGTATATGTTATACACAGCAATTACGATCACAAGGAAAAAATGTTTTCTCTATTCCTTTAACTTCTTATCTACATGACATGATGGGAGGTCACTAAACATATTGCTTTCAATTACTTCAAGATGTATATAGGTCAAATCATTATTCTGCATGCCTTAAATTGTATAGTACTATAGGTCAATTATATTTCAATAAGACTGGGAAAAAATAGCAATTGCTATAGAGAAGAACTCCTATGCCCACAAGAGCAATCTTTACCCTTTTAACATGCACTATATCCCCTACATCCCAAGTATCTGAGTTTTTTCCTTATTTACTTTTCCCAAAGGCCCAGGGATGCCTGTTGCTTTCTATAGTTGCCACTTCCATTAACCTATAGATATCTCTACTGTATAGAGCTTAACCATTTACATCATTGACTATTCTTTATACTAAATCTTGTTCAAGTCACGAAGGTGGCTTCTGTCTCCTGATTGGATATCACATGGCAGAGTTGGTACTAAGTGGTGTTCCAATCTCTCTCTGGGGTTACATAACTCAAGGACTCTTCTTCTGTGACAAAGGGATAAGCTGTCTATATCCTAAACACATGTCTGGGAAATCAGGATCCTATAAGTGAGAAGTCATAACATCTGGCAGTATCCTCACAGGATTCTTTTAGCAACTGAGTGAGACATGAGGGTCAAGCCTTTGCTTTTTTTTTTTTTTTCCTTTATTTTTATTAGTTGGAGGCTAATTACTTCACAACATTGCAGTGGGTTTTGTCATACACTGACATGAATCAGCCATGGAGTTACACGCATTCCCCATCCCGATCCCCCCTCCCACCTGCCTCTCCACCCGATTCCTCTGGGTCTTCCCAGTGCACCAGGCCCGAGCACTTGTCTCATGCATCCCACCTGGGCTGGTGATCTGTTTCACTATAGATAATATACATGCTATTCTCTCAAAACATCCCACCCTTGCCTTCTCCCACAGAGTCCAAAAGTCTGTTCTGTACATCTGTGTCTCTTTTTCTGTTTTGCATATAGGGTTGTCATTACCATCTTTCTAAATTCCATATATATGTGTTAGTATGTTCTTTATCTTTCTGGCTTATTTCACTCTGTATAATGGGCTCCAGTTTCATCCATCTCATTAGAACTGATTCAAATGAATTCTTTTTAACGGCTGAGTAATATTCCATGGTGTATATGTACCACAGCTTCCTTATCCATTCATCTGCTGATGGGCATCTAGGTTGCTTCCATGTCCTGGCTATTATAAACAGTGCTGCGATGAACATTGGGGTGCACGTGTCTCTTTCAGTTCTGGTTTCCTCGGTGTGTATGCCCAGAAGTGGGATTCCTGGGTCGTATGGCAGTTCTATTTCCAGTTTTTTAAGGAATCTCCACACTGTTCTCCATAGTGGCTGTACTAGTTTGCATTCCCACCAACAGTGTAAGAGGGTTCCCTTTTCTCCACACCCTCTCCAGCATTTATAAGCCTTTGCTTTAAACTTCCAAAGTTTGCATTTTATAATTATATTTTGCATTTTTGAATGTGTTATAATTAAGGAGAAACATGCATTTATATATGCATGTGCCAGGTGTACATGAAGAGTGTACATGAAGCATATCCATTGTATCCATATTTTAAATCCATAACGTATTCCTTTTTAAAATGCATTTTCTAAAGAGACGTATAAGTCCTTATTAAATCTCAGCCACAAATATGCAGCTCTTTCCTCTTAAAGCAATGGTTAGCCCTACAGAAACTATGGAAGTCCAGTAGCAGACCATTTCAGTACAAACTGAGGAAAAAAACAATTGTATTTTCTTTATGGCAGGGTGATTCTATCTGATGGAAAATATTAGGATTCAGTACGTAACTCATATAATTCATCAAAATTATTGTCTTGTTGAGTGGTTTATATTTCCCTTATCGTACAAAGGTTTTTTTTTTTTTTTAACAAGATCTAGAACATTAACTCAATAGATTCCCACAACATACTATGAAGTCGGTGAAGCTGACCTTTTCTGCTCATTTTATAGGATGGTGTAGATGGGAGGGTTTAAGGGGTTTCGCTGAGGTCACACAGATAATAACAAGTAGAAACAACAGATATTTTCTGACTCTTATCCACTCTATTATGTTACTTCTTTATGTTTCTTTTTTTAAGTAAATAAATCAGTGCAGTATTTAATGACTTAATTATACTATATTAAGAGCTTCCCTGTGGTCATCTGCTTGCAATGGAAGAGAGCACCTGCAATGCAGGAGACTTGGTTTTGATCCCTATGTAGGGAAGATTCCCTAAAGAAGGAAATGGCAACCCACTCCAGTATTCTTGCCTGGGAAATCCCATGGACAGAGGGGCCTAGTGGGCTACAGTCCATGGGGTTGCAAGAGTTGTACACAACTTAGTGACTAAACCACCACCACCACATACTATATTAAATATATACTATATATCAGACACTATGCCAAATGCTTTTACATAGATTAAAATCATTTAAAATATCTGCTAAAAATAATACAATTATTCTCCTTATTTTGTGGATGAGGATTAGAGAAAAGCAAAGTTGCTCAAGACCAAACAGTTGTTAAATGCCAGAGGTGAGTTTCACATTTAGGCAGTCTTGATCTTGGATTCTCGTGTTTATGTCACACACATACTATCATGCTTCCTTTACTTGACAAACATTACTGATGAAATATGGAGTCAGGTATTCCTGCTTAAGAATGGAAGAAAAGGTACCACAGAAATTAATAATCTAAGCCTTCAAGAAATTCTGTATTTCTTAAAACACGAATACCACAAAGTAATGAAGCGTACCCGTATCATAGAAATCAGTCTAAATGGAAACTGATGTTTTACAAAATTATATAATTCTGCTATTAAGGAGCAAAAAAAAATTACCTGTAAGAAAAATATTAAGTGAGCACATAAAACTGTTAATTATATATGTTACAGTCTTATTCTAAAACACTGCTATTTGTCCATTCACTCTAAATGCACTTTAGAGTTCACTCTCAAAGTTGCACATTGTATGGGTTTGGGCAAATGTATAATGACATATAAGCCATGATGCAGAGTATTTCCCCTGCCTTAAAAATCCAGAGTATTTCATCTACGCCACTACCACCCAGGGAACCACTCGTCTTTTTACTGTCTTCATGGCTTTGCCTTTTCTAGAATGTCATTGAGTTGAAAGCATGTAGTATATAGCTTATCAGTTCATTTTTAATTATTCAATTATTTTGGTCTTAGGAAGATGAGCAGATAGGCATTAGAATTAAGACTACACTGAGAAAATTGTAATAGCTTACAAAATTTTTCATCAAGTATAAAGTGAAATGACATGGGATTTACAGGGTTAGAAAGAGAAAATGCCTTCATAGGCAAACAGGCAAATGACAAATCATAGCCTGGAAAAACCACTCCAAAAACAACAACCAGTAGACTTTCACTTTTAGCCAGGAGAGGGTAATTGGTACTAAATTTGTTCACTCTCCATAAATAATTATAAAACTGGGGGAAACAAATCTGAAGCAACAGTTTCTAGGCACTGGATCAGAGGCATTAGAAGACAGCAGTCCTTGAGAGAAGGGAAACATATGATGTCAGTCCCATGAACTCCTTGGCCTTCTGATTTGAGGCATGCACTGGACCACACTGCAGAGAAGCGGCACTCAACAGAAGATGGTGATCTCACTGAACTGAAGAGGTAGAGGTTGAAATTTTGAGGCTGTTGAAGCAGCTAGAATTTGCAGAGTACTGAAAAAGATGGAGTTGTGCTAATGAGGGGATTGTCAGAAGTCTCTGTGTGGGCCAACCATGGCTTTTTGGTTGAGGCTTAGGATGTACATGTGCAACATGAGACTCTGCCAGGCCTACTGGGGATGGCCTGCCATGCAGCTGCAAGCAGAATAGAGATACTAGAGGTCACACAGTACAGAGAGATTGTGCTTAGGCACAGCTAGAGCGGAGAGACCTCACTGAGTCCATAACTCACCATTTGAGGCCCCAGCTAGGCTGTGCCTTGGGAGTAAGGAGCCTTGCCCTAGATTAGGGGCTATAACCAAGGGCCAAATGTAAAACTCAAAATAGATCCTTCCTAACAAAGGAGAAAACCAAGATTGATAGGAATAATTCAAACAACCAGAAATTTAGCTTCCCATCAAAACAAAACATAAAACTGCATTAAGGAAGACAACATAATATAGACTTCCTACAAAATATCATCTGCAATGTTCAGTATAGAAGTCAAATGGCTAGTTATGCATAAAAAGCAAAAACACGTGGCTCATAATCATGAAAAAATAAACACAGGGATGAGAAACAGATCCTGGAAGGGTCAAAGACCTAAAACTAGTTATCATAAATGTATCCAAGAACTTAAAGGAAAAGATGAACAACTGATCGAAAAGATAGTGAATATCAGAAGAGAAATACAAAATGTAAAAAAAAAAAAAAGGAAATTATAACTAAAAAGTAAAATTTCTGCAATGAAATGAAAACTCAATGGGCTCAATATCTAACTAAACTCTGAAGAGCAAAAAATATATTTGCAAACAAATCAAGGACATTGTCCACTCTTAATAAGACAGAAAGGTTAAAATTTGGAAAAAAGTGGAAAGAGGCTCATTGGCCTACAGAAGAACATTAAGTATATCTAACAGCTGAAATTGGATTCTTAAATGAAGAAAGAGAAAGAGATGAGACGGATATAAGAGAGAAAGGGAGGGAGAAAGGGAGAGGAAGAGAAATGAGGAAATGAAAGGAAAGAGAGAAGGGAGGGAAGAGTATAGGAAAGAAGAGAGGGGAGGAGAGACAAAAGTTCCCAATTCTGTCAAAAGAAAAAAAAAAAGCTTACATGACCAAAAGTCTTGGTGAAATCTATGAAATGGAAAGAAATTCAAACTTAGTATATTACAACCAAACTGTTGAAATCTTAAAGACAAATTTTTAAAGCAGAGAAGAAAAAGGGCACATTTTATAAAATACTCAAATTAAAACTAATTTACATCAGAAACAATGGAGGACAATGACATAACATCATTAAAATGACAAAAGAAAAAGCACTCAACTCCAAATTCTACATAGAGCTAAAATATTCTCATAAACAAAGGTGAAATAAAAAGTTTTCCAGATAACTGAAAACTGCAAGAATTCTTCACCAGTAGATCTGCACTACAAAACAACACACACACAAAAAAATCTAAGTAGTTATTTTGGATTAAAAATAAATTATTCTATTTGGAGATTTAAATTTACAGGAAGATAAAAATATCAGAAATTATGTAAAATATTTTTATTCTACTAATTTCTTTAAAGGAAAATTGATGACTTAAAGCAAAAAAAAAATTACATTATATTTGGAGTTTATAGCGTACTTAGAACAAATATATGATAACAATAACTCAAAGGATAGAAGGTGGAATTACATTGTTAAAAATTTCCTGTAGTATTTCAGTGTTACAACATATTTTCTAAGTAGAAAGTAGTAAGTTAAGGATGAATAAATTTAAATCCTAGAGTAACAACTAAAAAATAAACACAAGAAGTTATTAAAAAACACAAGAAGTTATTTAAAAAAATCAACAGAGCAGTTAGAATGGAATACTATAATATTAATAAGACATATTTGATTAAACCAAGGGAGACAGGGAAGGAAGAACTGAAGAAAAAGAACAACAAAAAAAAAACTTATGGGGCAAATAGAAAAGAAATATCAAGATGATAAGAGGACAGACTTAAACACAACCACCTCTATAATAACGTTAAATAAAAGTAAACCAAACACAAATTAAAAGGCAGAGATCATTAGATTGGATTTAAAAATCAGGCCTCAAAATAGGCTGTTTACAAGAACTTAATTTTGCATACATAGCAAAGATAGGTTGAAAATTACAAGATGAAAAAGGTTATCCCATACAAACAAAAAGGGATGGGGAGGGAAGTGGGAGGGGGGCTCGGGATGGGGAACACATGTACACCCATGGCTGATTCATGTCAATGTATGGCAAAAACCACTACAATATTGTAAAGTAATTAGCCTCCAACTAATAAAAATAAATGGAAAAAAAAAAAAAAGCATAAGAATGATGGTGCAAATATAGTAATATCCAGACAAGCAGTATGGTCATGGCAAATCAGAGGACTTCCACATAAGCAGGATTGCCATGAATTAAGAAGAAATTTAATAATGATAATGGAGTCAGTTAATTGAGAAAACCTAATAATCTTAAATGTTCATGAATCTAATAACAGAAGCAAAAACAAACACAACTAAAAGGATAATTAGGTAAATTCACCGTTACATTTGGATAGTTTATACCCACATGGTAAATGATAGAACAAGTTGACAAAAATTAAGGATACAGGGTTAAAAAATATTGCCAATCTGCTTGATCTATTGACATTTATAAAATAGTGCACCCAGTGGGGCAGAATACTACTCTTTTCAAGTGCAAATGTAACATTTACCAAAATAAAAATTATGTTGTTTCATAAAAATATTATGTTCAATAAATTTCAAATAATTGAAATCATGCTGTATATGTTCACTAATCACAGTTCAAATAAATTAAAAACTGGTATCAACAAGATTCCTATTGAATGTTCAAATATTTGAATATTAAATAACACACAAGCATTTCACATTTCCATAGGCCAAAGAAGAAACCACAAAACAAATTAGAAAATACTTGAAACTGAATATTAGTGGAAATGCAATATATAAAAATATTTGTGATGCAGTCAAAGCTTAGAGGGAAGATTATGGCTTTCAAATGCTTATATTAGAAAATATAATTATCTAAGTTCCTACATTAAGAAGCTAGGTAAAGACCACATAATCAGTATAAAAAAGGAAATAGTTAAGATGAGAAAAGACATTTGTGAAGTAGAAATAACAAAGAAAATTGATAAGACCAAAAGTTAGTTCTTCAAAGATATTAACTGATAAACATCTAGCAAGATTGATCAAGGAAAAAGGGGGGAAAAAGCACATGTGTACATTATCAGAAATGAAAAAGAATATTCCACTACAGATTCTCCATACACCAAAAGGAAATAAAAGAAAATTGTGAACACCTTTGTGGAAATAAACTGGATAACAGATGAAATGGATAAGTCCCTTGAAAACTATAACTTTCTCAAGCAGATTAAAGAGAAAATCTGAACAGCTTCACTAAAGAATTTGCATTCTCATTCTATTTTCAGCACACCATATGCATCTTGATAGAATCCTAATTGATACAACTGAAAGGGATTAAGATTTAGCCCAAAGTTATGAATAATTTCTAATAAATATTGGGGTTGCCTCCATGGAAGAATATCTAGTAAGAAATAATGATAGTAAATTTTAAATCAAAGGCAACAGATCAGGAATAACAGCTAAAGGACCATGGCAAGGGTTAGCTTAGAACACAGTGTATCACAGAGAACTACTAAAAGTGGCCTTGTTTTTCATCATTTCACCTGTTTCAGAGGATATTTTGGGTGAAAAGATGCCCTGTGTCTCTAGTTATTGGTATCCATTACAACTATAAGTTGTTAATCAGTTTCTTGTTGAAAAAATCACCATTCAAAAATCAACTCTTTATCGGGTCACATAGAATTCTATTGGGTAAAGTTTTCTTCTCATAGGTCTGTAGAACAATCTGGGCGTACTATCAGTACGTATAGAAAACTTTATATTAATTCATAAAGTTAGAAAAACAACAGTAAAACCCCAAGGAAAATAGAAGAGATAATAAAGATTAAGGTAGAAATCTATTAACAAAATAGGAAAAAGGGAACAAATAGAATTGAAAAAGTAAATCCAAGGCAGTTCTTTGAAACACACAAATGAATAATTAACACTAGCTTGCTTCTTCAAGAAAAAAAAAGAGAATAAAAATACATGAAAGTAAAATTATAAAGAACATAATCATAATCAAGGACACAGATGACACATAAGAGATTACTTTGTTTAAATCTATTCACATAAATTGAAAATACAGTAAAAGAAATAATATATTTTAAAGTAATTTACCAAGAAGAGGAACACAGAGAGGGTAGAAACATGAATATACCAATACTCCACAGAGAAATTTCAGAAAGACAGTGGAGAAGTTGGTAGGAAAAAAAAACCTATCCAAATTGGGACAGGATATATGGCTCGTTGACCAACTCCTTCAACAAGATTATGTATTTACTACCTGTAACAAAAAATGTAATTAAGAACTATTATTTAATCAGAACAAAAGAAAGGCAATTAGAAACTCTAGAAGAAAAGAAAACAAGCTGTACTTAAAGGTCATGCTGACAACGTGAGAAAAAAAGGAATCTTTCTGAAGTTGGAGCTCACAAATTCTTTTGTCTGGCACAGGTTAAAAAACACAATATTATAGTCCCAAATCTATAATATTAATCTATATATTAATATAGATTAATATATATATTTAATATAAAATAAAAATTTATATATAATATGTATAATTTATATGTATAATAAATATATGTAATATATTTTATATATTTATAAAATGTTTATAATATATATTATATATTTATATTAATCTATATATTTAATTGGGCTTCCCTGGTGGCTCAGAGGTTAAAGCGTCTGCCTGCAATGCAGGAGACCTGGGTTCGATCCCTGAGTCGGGAAGATCCCCTGGAGATGGAAATGGCAACCCACTCCAGTATTCTTGCCTGGAGAATCCCATGGAGGGAGAAGCCTGGTAGGCTACAGTCCATGGGGTCGCAAAGAGTTGGTTCAGCTTTGAATATTTGTTTTATAATTTCAAAAAATTGCTAATTATATATATTGGCTTTCAATTTTTAGGGCCAATCTAACAGAAAGCAGAATGCAGGTATAAAACAGGACTTTGAAAGAATAAAATTAAATGTCACTAGATTATGAAAGCATATGGGTGTTAATGTCTTCTTCCCATATAGTGGAATTTAAAGGATAGAATCTAAAATAAATAAATTAAGAAATTACACTTAATAAGTTAATAAAAACTAATAAAATGTTGAATTACTTGATTATTAAGTAATAAAATAACTGGATATATTTTTTTAAACGAGCAAGTGAAAAGATGTGAGAAGGAAAAGGGCACATAAATAAGTTAAATTCTTAGTCTTTCATAGCTGGAGCTAGTGGGTATTACCAAAAGTGGATAAAACATGGGATGGGTAAATGATTATTTCTTACAATTATATTTCAAAGTAGTTGAAACTTTCAAGGAAAAGTACTAGCAGTTGGAGTACAGGATGGTACAAATGACATACAGATGTATTATATGTTCTTTTACAAATTTTCACTTTATATGTACATATATTAACTTTAAAATATATTAAATTATTTGAAAAGTGAAAGTCACTGAGTCATGTCCGACTCTTTGCGACCCCATGGACTATACAGTTCATGGAATTCTCCAGGCCAGAATACTGGAGAAGATCTCCCTTCTCCAGGGGATCTTCCAAACCCAGGGATCGGTCGAACTCAGAAAAAAACTATTACTAAATATGGGCTTTCTGGTGACTCAGACGGTAAAGAATCTGCCCACAATGCGGGAGACCTGGGTTTAATTCCTGGATTGGGAAGATCCCCCGGAAGAAGGAATGGCAACCCTCTCCAGAATTCTTGCCTGGAGAATCCCATGGACAGAGGAGCCTGGTGGGCTACAGTCCACGGGGTAACATAAATGGGACACGACTGAGTGACTAAGCACAGCACAGCAACACATTACTAAATATTGTAGGAAAGCTTGAAATTAATGAGAAAGACAACTATCCAATAGAAATGTAGGTTTAAAGACACGACAAGCAAATTGCATTGCAGACCACAAATGGCTAATAATCCATGGAAATATACTTAACCCCACTCATAGTTAAAGAAATGCAAATTATTTGTATATCTAGGTGACAAAGATTTTAAAAATACATATTGGTTGACAAATATAAAATCATATTGGCAAGCCTACAGAAAAGTAAGAATCCTCATTATCAACACAAATTTTTGGAGGGCAGTATCTGTTAAACTTTAAAACATGCATGTTACTCAGCAATTTCACCATTTTAGGAATGTTATAAAGATAAATATGCACGGAAGTTTTCTGTGGTATTAGTTCTAAATTGAAAGAAAAGAAGTGAAAAAACAGCAACATGTGCAAAGCAAATCTAAGTGGTCTTTAGCAGGGGACAGGTTCAATAAAGGTCAGCACGTTTGTACAATAGCATATTGTACCCGCACCAAAGACAATAAAGAGAATCAAAACATGCTAGCACATTCACAAAATATTGGTAATGCAAATTTTTCTAGTAAAATTTGTCTGCACATATGCTAAGCCGCTTCATTCGTGTCTGACTCTTTGCAGCCCTACAGACTAGTCTGCCTGTCTCCTCTGTCCATGGGATTCTCCAGGCAAGAATACTGGAGTGGGTTGCCATTTCCTCCTCCAGGGGATCTTTCCAACCCAGAGATCAAACCGGCATCTCTTTCATCGCCTGCAACGGCAGGCAGGTTCTTTACCACTAGTGCCACCAGGGGAGACCAGTTTGTAGAATGTGGTTCTATTTGTGTAAAAAAGTCTGGAATATTGTTAAGTATAGAGAAAAAATAAGTTATAACAAAGGAATACTCTGCAGCTTATCAATAAGGCCTGTAGGGTAAAGGGGGAGGAGGGACTTTTCACTTCATAAAATTCTCAATTTTTATTTTTTCCAATGGCCATGTATTACATTAATTTTTAAAAAAGCTTTAAAAGAATCTTCTGTGTTTCACAGGGAAGAACTGTGAAACAGAAAATTAAGCCTACTTATCTGATCTGTATTTCTTGGCAGCCCTGACTCTCTCCAGCATCAAACAGAATGACTGACAGAGAGTAGGTATTTGTGCAATATTCTCTAATTAGATGATAAACTAAAACATGAGGGATTGAAACCTGACTTAGACAGCCATATATTTATTTTCCTGCCACATTAAAGCCATCTTACTATTATTAAATTTAAGAAAAGCCAATTCTCATATAGGATAACACTGAACACATCTAATTTATCCATATTTACATTTTAAAGAAAGGGTAGGTCTCTAATAAAACTTTTGTGTGTGTATGTGTTTTAGTGTGTTTCCCCTTCTCTGGTTCTCCTGCCCACAAACCCATGTTAGGTGTATACTCAGAACCCTGGAGAAGTAGGGTCCTGATTAAATGAAAGTCATTAGGAAATGTTTAGAGAGAAGCAGTGAGGACACAGAATAACATTTGAGACAAAGTGTTCATTTCCACTTTAGGAGTACACAGAGACAAAGAATATGTGCCTAGGAACACATTCTGCCTCCTTATTGTTTTTTGCAGGAGACAATTGTAACCCAATAGAAGGAAATAAACACAATATAGAGTTGTCCTAGTTTCAGTCTTCCAAAATCAGGAAACAACAAGTCTGATTGTGACATCAATCTCCAGAGGAAGCCAGGTTCTTTCTTGTCTGCTTTGGTCTGACACATGACTATGACGATGAACTCTATGCCCCCAGCCTCTCCAGGGACTAGACTTCATCCTTCCTCACCTATAAACAGAATCAGGATGTGTCCTGACATTTGGCCAAAAACATCTGACCTTGAATAAGACATGCTCCAGAAAGCACACATATGGCACCTTGGTGAGGGAGCCGCAGGGAAGGGGATGGGAGAGGAGTCAGCAGGGCACTCTGACATCCACTGGCTTATAACAAATCCCAACAGATGCTGACGTTCACAGGCAACTCAGGGAGGAGACAGTAAGAAGACAGCATGAAAGACATTAATCTTCTCCATTATAAACAGATTCAGGAAAACAGTACCAAGTGCCAAGTGAGAGAAAGGGGAAGAAAATATAAAAGGAATGAAATCTTTAGTGCAAGAGAAGACCTCTTAGACTATTCTTGTTAGGCAACAGAGTGATGGGGGGAGGAACTGTGGTAAAGGAAACATCTGAAGATGGCTGATAACAGGGCTACAAACATGCATTTGAAGAGGTGTGCCAAAGACCTTCCTGTGCCTCTTTTTATCTATAAGTGAGCATCAATATATTTCATTTCAAACGGAAACCATATTGATCATAAATTTTCCCCAGCCACTAGCCAGGCCACTTGGTAAAAGGAAAAGTGGGTAATTATATTAACAGACACTGTGGCTCTATCTTCTCAAAAAAAAAAAAATCCTACTTTTAAAAAGGAGGAAAATTATTGTCATCCTGAGAAATGGTTCCAGAAGAAAAGAGAAAGAAGCAATGAGAGCACATGTCCATTATTTTTTCCAGAGGCAAGGTGATGTCCCATTTATCTCAGAAAAGAAAGTATCTGTACTCTAATAAAAGCCAAAAATTCAATCAGAAAACAGTAATCTTTGACACTGGTTACTGATTTGAAGGACTTTTCCTAAAGTGATTGAAATGACCATGTGCTGTGATATTATTGAGCAACAAGGAAACTGTTCTCTGGGGCTTCCCTGGGGGCTCAGATATAAAGAATCTCCCTGTGATGCAGGAAACCCAGGTTCAATTCCTGGGTCAGGAAGATCTCCTGGAGAAGGGAATAGCAACCCATTCCAGTATTCTTGCCTGGAGAATTCCATGGACAGAGGAGCGTCACAGCCTACAGTCCATGGGGTTGCAAAGAATCAGACATGATTAAGTGACTAACACACACATACACACACACACACACACACACACACACACACACACACACACACAAACTCTTCTCTAAATGGATGAAAATCAGTCAGCAGCATTTTTTAGGCTTCAATTCACCTTGTAATTTATATGCTACTCAGATAATAACTATCACAAATCACTACAAATATGATTGCTGGAAAAGGTATCTATCCAACTTATGTCACAGATAAGGAACTGGCAGTCAGATGATACTGGGGAAGAGAAAAACCAGTATAAATGTCTTTCAATCCAGATCAGTGTATTTCCCTTTACACTCACTTAAGTAAATTATTAAGGCCAAGAAATGGAGTCCTCTTATAAGCCATCATGTCCAAGAATCAATTTTCAAACCTAGGCTTATCTGTCCCAGATCAACTGGTATATGTGGCTGGAAGATATTCTAAGAAATTTATTCCTGGTTTTCTCTCTCTGAAGTTCCCCTAGTCAAATCAAGAAAGACTCTGTGTTTCACTTCCTCAGGGAAATACAAGAATGAGTAGAAATAAAAGTAGCATGAAAAGCTTCCTGAATTATATCTTTAAAAATTTAAGCTCGTTTTGAGCAGGAGACAGCTTGATGAAAAAATAAAAAGACATGGAGGCTTGGATAAAACAGATGAGACAAAGGTGTTTTGCCCATAAATTAAAAGAGAGAAACTCCCCTGCTGGGGGCAGGTCTTTAGGACTCAGGCCTGCTTCATGGCAATATTCCAGAATGGACTTCCAGTTGTCTTCAGGGTGTGAGTCAATGGCTACTGAGATTTCCTGTCCTGAGGAACATTCCAGAGAGCTGAGTGTGACAAGGAGCAACCAAGAGCCGGGGATCCAGAGGGTCATGTTTGCCAAGAGGAGGATATTCAAAGTGGCAACGAAATGAGCAAGATGACTTCTCCCCAACTCCTCTGATTGGTGGATGCCTGATGCTTTGTATTGATGCTTCTGGAACCTCAACATGACCCAATGGGAGAAGTGGCAACAATTCTCTCCTTGACCAAACTTTAGTCAGTTTCCTGTGAGTCTTCTTTCCAATCCAGCCTCAACTTGAATTGTAAAAACTGCAGATGCAAAAAAAAAAAAAAAAACTGCAGATGCATAGCAAAAATGAATTCATCTATACACTTCCCAAACACAAACCCAAACAGACACACTAAGAAACTTGAAAAAACACTAGCCTACTTTTTAACACCTCAAGGTTTGGAAATTGGTACAAATAATAGGTGGGCTTTGAATTTTTCTGCTTTTATAAAGACTTGTTTTGTAAGGCAAGTACAATTGAAAACATTGGGGTGCAACCTGAATGATATCAAGCCATCCAACCATATTATATCCTCAATTTGCTTCTTTAACTGAGATGGAAATCAAAACATTTCTATATTCTAGATTTAGAGCCGTGTTTCTTTGGAATGATTAAATCCTACAATGGCACCAGGATGTTTTTTTTTTTTTTTTTTCTTCTTTTCTTTCTGGGTATACAGTTTCATTTTAGCTTAAGGGAGATGGACTAAAATAAGTTCCTATCCGATTCTGAAAGTCAGCTTCCAATCTGGCCAACTTTTGATCAAAGGGCTACTTTTTAAATTTCTTTTGGATATCTTGTCAACAAGATAAGCCAGGACAACAAGTAAATATCCCTGGCAGTACTGAACAATTCCATGAATACAAAAGGGGTTCCCATAAAAGGGTGCAAAAGATACTCCCTCAAGATACAGTGCTAAGTTACTTAGTCATGTCTGACTCTTTGCGACCCTATGGACTGTAGCTCACCAAGCTCCTCTGTCCATGGATTCTTCAGGCAAGAATACTGGAGTGGGTTCCCATTTTCTAATCCAGGGCATCTTTCCAACTCAGGGATCAAAACCGAGTCTCTAATATCTCCTGCATTGGCAGGTGGTTCTTTACCTCTAATACCACCTGGGAAGACCCAGATCCAGACCTGCTCCCAAAGATAACTGAAAGAAAGACATAGAAATTTACCCTGAGAGTGGGCAATAGTAGTCAGCAGGACCCTAGCCACAAATAGACAGCAACCCATATTTCTGTCTAGCCATCTTTTGGGGTCTCCAATCTTATTGCTGGGGGAACTTGACACCTGGACATCACCAGATGGTCAGTACTGAAATCAGATTGATTATATTCTTTGCAGCCAAAGATGGAGAAGCTCTATACAGTCAGCAAATACAAGACTGGGAGCTGACTGTGGCTCAGATCATGAACTCCTCATTGCCAAATTCAGACTGAAATTGAAGAAAATAGGGAAAACCACTAGACCATTCAGGTATGACCTAAATCAAATCCCTTACAATTATACAGTGGAAGTGACAAATAGATTCAAGGGATTAGATCTGATAGAGTGCCTGAAGGACTATGGATGGAGGTTTGTGAAATTTATAGGAGGCAGTGATCAAGACCATCCCCAAGAAAAAGAAATGAAAAAAGGCAAAATGGTTGTCTGAGGAGACCTTACAAAGAGCTGAGAAAAGAAGAGAAGTGAAGGCAAAGGAAAAAGGAAAGATATACCCATTTGAATGCAGAGTTCCAAAGAATAGCAAGGAGAGATAAGAAAGCCTTCCTCAGTGATCAATGCAAAGAAATAGAAGAAAACAATAGAATGGGAAAGACAAGATATCTCTTCAAGACATTTAGAGATACCAAGGGAACATTTCATGCAAAGATGGGTTCAGTAAAGGACAGAAATGGTATGGACCTAACAAAAGATATTAAGAAGCAGAAGATATTAAGTAGAGGTGGCAAGAATACACAAAAGAACTATACAAAAAGATCTTCATGACCCAGATAATCACAATGGTATGATCACTCACCTGGAGCCAGACATCCTGGAATGCAAAGACAAGTGGGCCTTAGGAAGCATCACTACGAACAAAGCTAGTGGAGGTGATAGAATTCCAGTTGAGCTATTTCAAATCCTAAAAGATGATGCTGTGAAAGTGCTGCGCTCAATAGGCCAGCAAATTTGGAAAACTCAGCAGAGGCCACAGGACAGGAAAAGGTCAGTTTTCATTCCAATCCCAAATAAAGGCAATGCCAAAGAATGCTCAAACTACTGCACAATTGCACTCATCTCACATGCTAGCAAAGTAATGCTCAAAATTCTCCAAGCCAGGCTTCAACAGTAGTGAACTGTGAAATTCCAGATGTTCAAACTGGACTTAGAAAAGGCAGAGCAACCAGAGAACAAATTGCCAAAATCCCCTGGATCATCAAAAAAGCAAAAGAGTTCCAGAAAAACAACTACTTCTGTCTTATTGACTACGCCAAAGTCTTTGACTGTGTGGATCACAACAAACTATGGAAAATTCTGAAAGAGATGGGAATACCAGACAACCTGACCTGCTTCCTGAGAAATCTGTATGCAGGTCAAGAAGAACAGTTAGAACTGGACATGGAATAACATATTGGTTTCAAATCGGGAAAGGAGTACATCAAGGCTGTATATAGTCACCCTGCTTATTTAACTTATATGCAGAGTACATCATGAGAAATGCTGGACTGGATGAAGCACAAGATGGGATTGTGCTGGGAGAAATATCAATAACCTCAGATATGCAGAAGGCACCACCCTTATGGCAGAAAGTGAAGAAGAACTAAAGAGTATCTTGATGAAAGTGAAAGAGGAGAGTGAAAAAGTTGGGTTAAAACTCAACATTCAGAAAACTAAAACCATGGCATCTGGTCCCACCACTTCATGGTAAATAGACAGGGAAACAGTGGAAACAGTGTGAGACTTTATTTTGGGGGGCTCCATAATCACTGCAGATGGTAACTGCAGCCATGAAATTAAAAGACACTTACTCCTTGGAAGGAAAGTTATGACCAAACTAAACAGCATATTAAAAAGGAGAGACGTTACTTTGCCAACAAATGTCTGTCTAGTCAAAGCTATGCTTTTCCAGTAGTCATATATGGATGTGAGAGTTGGACTGTAAAGAAAGCTGAGCGCTGAAGAATTGATGCTTTTGAACTGTGGTGGTGGAGAAGACTCTTGAGAATCCCTTGGACAGCAAGGAAATCCAACCAATCCATTGTAAAGGAAATCAGTCCTGAATATTCATTGGAAGGACTGATGCTAAAGCTGAAACTCCAATACTTTGGCCACCTGATGTGAAGAACTGACTCGTTGGAAAAGACTCTGACGCAGGGAAAGATTGAAGGCGGGAGGAGAAGGGGACGACAGTGGATGAGATGGTTGGATGGCATCACCAACTCAATGAACATGAGTTTGAGTAAGCTCTGGGAGTTGGTGATGGACAGGGAGGCCTGGCATGCTGCAGTCCATGGGGTTGCAAACAGGTGGACAGGACTGAGCGACTGAACTGAACTGAATCTGATTGCTGCCAAGCCAAGATCTCAGGATACAAAATGAGACAAAGTAAAAGGCAATAGCCGTCCCCTAAAGAAAAGATTCGATAATTCATACTTGTCGCCTGACAACCTAAATTTGGAAAAGAAGGTGCAATGTGAAATTTTACCTTCTTCTCTTGACCAGGAACCACAGAGATCTTGCAGAGCTGACTTTGGTAAAAATTCTTCCCTTTTGCCAGCTACTGCCAATCCCAGAATGCCTGCCATCTGCAGGCTCTGGAGTATGTGGGGTATCTCAGCAGGTCTCAACCTAGTCACCAGACACTTTAGAGGAGGAAAAATAGTCTTCCCTTTACTCTTTATAGCAAGTGCCTGGCTGAGACCCTTTTTCCTCTAAGGTACCTCATAAATGGATATGCTTATCCAAGATGGTTATGAGAACTGTAATTCAAGATTATTTTTAGCAAAATTAACCTACTTGTTCAACCTCAAAACAAATTTTATTCACCTGAGATCGCACACTGGACTTGGTTCAGTTTAAGTCAGATACAGTCTGACCCCAGACGCAGCCTAGTTTCTAAGCTGTACCCAGTTTGACTCTGGCTAGTTTCTGTCCCCAGTCCAAAAAGAGAAATGCTCTAATAGAGTCTGAAAGCTCTTAATACAAAAGCTACAGAGCTAGAATCCAGGAGGCTATGACCTCCAGAGGCAGAAAGAAAGGGTTCAAGGGGCTCACAGGCACCTCTGCCTGATCGTTCATTGCTCCTAATGGCCCATGAGCAGTCTCCTCAATTCTCTCATCTGAGAGAGAACTGCTAATAGATTAATGAAGGCATATTAAAATTTTGAAAGTTAATTTGAGCAAAAATTAATTCAAATCAGGCAGTGTCAAACCAGAAGTGTTTAGGAGCACTCCTGATATCAGGTATTATGTTGTTGTTGATCGGTTGCTAAGTCATGTCTGACTCTTTGCAACCCCGTGGACTGCAGCACACCAGGCCCCCCTGTTTTCCACTGTATCCTGGAGTTTGTTCAAACTCATGTCCACTGAGTCAGTGATGCCATCCAACCATCTCATCTTCTGTTTCCCCCTTCTCCTCTTGCCCTCAATCTTTCCCAGCATCAGGATCTTTTCCAAAGTATTATGTATAAGTCTTTAATCCATTTCATTTTTCTGCATATATTTATCCAGTTTTCCCAACACCATTTGCTGAAGAGACTTATTCCTCCCAATGTAAAACAGAAGTCCTAGAGAAAATAAGTTACTTACTTAAGGTGACAGGGCCTGTAAGAAATCCATGTTTTGTTTTTTTTTTTCCCCACTAAACCACATAGACCTAAGATCATAGACAGGCATGCCTACAATTCCCAAAATCTCTAGGTAGGGTCTTTCAGGGGACTCCTGAGAATGTGCCTCATAACAGGTTCTTCCATTATTCTTCTGACATTGAACTTGAAGACAAAATTAGGAGAGAATAGCAAAGCGAAGGATGGGAAGGTAGCAGTGGAGCAGGAATTTCAGACACGGAGTATAAAGGAAAGGGCAGGAGTGAGAGAGGCAGGTTATTTCCTAGTCAGTTACACGGGAGGGAAGTCTGAGCAGAAACAGCTCAGTTCTTGTCTGGGCAGCAATGATACAGGTCCTTTCTCTCACTGCTTTTGTGAGGAAAAGAGTCACACCCTAGATGTATTATTAGAGTGGTTAAAGATATCTTTAATAAATGCAGAACTGAAAGTCTAACAGGCCCATGCCTAGACCAAAGAATGTCTAGAGGTGACAGTCATCGTGAGATAAGCTATAGTCTTCTACAGTTGGCCATGTTTGTCTCTTTTTTTCCCTCAAAATTATAATCTAATTTTACCTAAGTATCTTATCAACATTTTTATAACCTGTCCTATGTGTTTATCTGCTTATTTGTCTTACAGACATGAAAATTCACTTCTTCAATTAATCTACATTCCTTAAAAAGCCACATGTATTATTATTGGACTAGTCGTCATTTACAAACAGAATTCACTGAATTTAAAATAGGATGAGTTCATCATAGGAAGACATTCTGGTCAGAACTGACTCTTCTACATTTTCCTTTTACTTCATTTTTTCTAGTCATTATTTTCTTATTGTGGGGAAATATACATCCAGTAAATTTACCACTCTAACCAATTTTAAGTGTATTCTGCTTCCTTGGTGGCTCAGACAGTAAAGAATGTGCCTGCCATGCAGGAGACCAGGGTTTGTTCCCTGGGTTGGGAAGATCCCCTGGAGAAGGAAATGGCAATCCACTCCAGTATTCTTGCCTGGATAATCCCATGGACAGAGGAGGCTGGCAGGCTACTGTCCACGGGGTCACAAAGAGTCAGATATGACTGAGCAACTAACACTTCCAAGGCATTAAGTACATTCATTGTGTTGTGCAACCATCAACACCATCCTTCTCCAGAACTTTTCATTTTCCAAAACTGAAACTCTGCATCTATTAAATAGTAACTTTCCATTGTCCCCAGCCCACAGCCTCTGGGAACCACCATTCTATTTTCTGTCTCCATGAATCTGACTACTCTAAAATCGTCATGTAAGTGGAATAATGTAATACTTGTCCTTTTGTGTCTGGCTTATTTCACTTAGCACACTGACGCCCTTAAGTTTCATCCACTTTATAGCTTGTGTCCAAATGTCATTCCTTTCTAAAGATGACTAATACTCCATATAGAATTTGTTTACAAGTTTGTTTACATTTGTTTCATACATTGTATGTCCTGTTTGTCCATTTCTTTCTCCATGGACATTGTGTTGTTTTCATCTTTTTGTTGTGAATAATACTACTATGAACAAGGGTGGATAAACATCTGAGTGAGTCTCTAATTTCAATTCTGTTGAGTAAATACTCAAAGTGGACCTGTTTGAATCAAATAGTGACTGTATGTTTAATTTTTTGAGAAATTTCCATTCTCTCTTCTACAGGAGTTTTACCATTAAATATTCCCACCTGCAATGCATAACTGGCTCCAATTTCTCCACATCCTCATCAACACTTGTTATTTTCTCTATTTTTGAGAATAACCATCCTACTGGATGTGAACTGGTATTTTATTGTGGTTTTGATTCTCATTTACTTAATGATTAGTGATGTTGTGGGACATTCACTCTTGGATAACTATTGAGTTAGAAGGAGACTGCCTGGGCTCAAAAACTAGTTTCACTGTTTATCTATTCTGTGACCCTGAATGGGTCATTAAATCTTTCTCAGCCTCAGTTTCCTCATCTGAAAAATGGAGAAAATAATTAACTTCACTAAGCTTTTGTGAGGATTAAATTAACTCATTCACATAGTAATACAAAGCTAGCATAAACTGAAACACAAGTGTTCATGAAGAGGTAGCTTTTACAGTTCATGTTACTGTTCTCGCCACTGTTATCATTATTATTAGCTTAGAAGTTATCACATTTTTAAAGTAAAAATATATATAACACTCTAATGTTCTGTAACATCTTTTAGGAAAACCACTGACTTCCTAAGTGCTAAAGCACAGCTATACATTATGAATACCACATACACTGATAGAGTTTTGAGCCTAGAAATTTTCATGAATGGTAAGAATATTAAGTTATTATGAATAAAGTTAGTCTCATAAAACTTCTATTAAACACCTACAAGTTTGCAAAGAAATAAACTGCCTTTTAGTAATGAAAAGCTAAAATTAAAATTTTCCTGTTCCTGAGTAGAACCAGGTGTAGAGAAATAGAAGTTGGGTTAAAGGTGGAGTAGACTGTGAATATCTGCTTCCATCTTTGGATCATGAGGCAACTGAGTATATTTGTGATAGGAACTCTTCTTTCTTCAGCCAAAACCAAGTTAGTAAATGCAAGTGCCTGAAACCACAATCTGGACATAGCCTGTGACACCATCTGGACACAGCCAGGGCTGAGATCAGACTTGGAAAGGGCCCTACTCTCCTTCTGAAAAATGTCTGTGCTGATCTTAAGAAATGAATAGGAATATCACCACCACACTCTCTGGTCCTCCCTGGGGTCTTCAAGACCAAAGGGACCAAAAGGGTCCCTGATCTTATTTTAGGAAGCCAAAGAGGGAAACTCCTGGCTCCTTATTAGAAGCCATATGGAACAAATAGTAAAACAAACACAAGCATAGACAAAATAAAATTCTTATAAGCCTTTCTAAGGTGGGGGAATACACAAAATCTCACTGAAGCTTTCACACACATTGACATGTATTTTCCTTCTTGAAAATGAATCTGTATGTGTCTACTTGATTTGTACTTGGATCTCAACATCTTGTGTCCTTTCCACTTGCTGCAGGCAGCTAAATGGAGCACAATTTGAAAGTGTAGCTATATTTATCTGAATGCCAGTTTTATGGACAGATCACAGAGGGAGATTCACACTGGTCACCCTTGCCATGAAAGAGCTTTCCAAATGTTCATGTTAAAACTTTCAAGTGAAAATTTTCAAAAATGATTTAAACAATAGTTTAAACTGGTTTCAGACAGTATGTAAAAATCCCAAAGTGAATAATTTGAAGTTCCTGTGATCTCCAGCCCTAAAAGAAAAGAGCAGTAGAGGACTCTGAACTAAGTAAAATAAAGATGATGTAAAGTTTCTTGTTCCATAAGACAAAGGCATTTGTAATTCTGTTGAGCTCTCATACCACATATCAAATTTCCCTGAAACCGGATGGTCAAGAAGGAAGTAAAAAGAACTGACATTTACTAAGCTGATACTCTGTCAAGCATTAGCGCAAGCAAAATTTCATGGCAATTCTTATATAACTTACAGGAGATGAAAAATCAGAGGGATAAAGCAAACTGCTCAAAGTCACAGTCAGTAAGCTCAGGGCTTTCTTCCTCTAAATCCAGCACATGTTTTACTACATCCTAAATCTCTTCTTTGTAGCTTCTGTTTCTGAATAGTGGTGGTAGAAAGGTCTCTACTTATCTCAGCTCTCTTAGGTAAGACATCACTCTACTAAATACATGACCTCATTTACCATACTTTCAGAGGGTTGCCAGGGCAATTGAAACAGGGAGAGTGAGGACAAGAGTATTTCCTTGATCAGACTGAAACCTGCTCAACGTGACATCTCAGAGTGGAGAAAAACATCCTGACTGCTGCAAAACAGTCAATGATGGCAATGGACAAAGCAAACATTTTGGTTGGCACCAGCCATTAATGTAATTCCTGAGGGTAAAGACCATCAGACAGTGGGAAGAACTACTTTTGTAATCACTTGTAGAGGGATGACATGGCGAAAGTGAGTAATTTGTAGTTCAGTTATATTTTTGCATACTTTGTCTCTCTCTGTGCTCCCATGGATCCATTGGTCTTTGACTTGGCATCCACCTTAATCCTCTGTCTTCCCCTTAACTTCTATAATAGAGCTGTGTGCATGCTAAGTCGCTCCAGTCATGTCTGATTCTTTGTGACCCTATGGGCTGTAGTCTGCCAGGCTCCTCAGTAGGATCCTCCAAAAGATACCTGGGATTTCCCCACAATCATTCTCAACTCCACACATTCCAACAGGTATGCTCACTGAAAGCACAGAAGACTCCAAAGGACACAGAAGGCTCTGTAGCCATCCACATTTTCCCAGGGCAAAAGACACCTTAACAAGAAATGGCCCAACTTGTATATTTTCATGCAGTGTTCTTTCTAGAAAAGGATCTTATTCAGGAGAACTTTTCATCTGTCACCATATTGGTTTAATAAGATGGTCAGGAATGGCTACTACCCTGATTTTATAAAAGAAGAATTCAAGAAACAGCAGTAACAGTGATTGTGGCCTTTTAAAAAGTTCTTTCTAGGTTGTGAATTCTAGGCACTATAATTATTTGCATTCAGCCCGTACCTAAGGTTGTCTCAGCTGCCTGTGGCTTGGATCTCTAATAGGGATATTTTCCATTAAATTTAATTCACATAGAAAATTGTTTGGACTTTAGAGTAGTAATAAAATCCTATCCTTAGCCACTACAATTAAGGCCCTTTTTGTTCCTGAGGGAAGTTTTTGAGGGAAGGTCAGACAGGAGCATTCCTGTCTGAAATGATCAACCTAAAAATTGAAGTGGCTGAAGAAAGGAAACCCAAAGTTCCCATGTTTGTTTTCCAGTCCCCTTCTCTTGGATCATCATAGCTGCCTTATATCTTGCCTAATTTTTTCATGCATAGCACCAAGAAAGTTGATTCTCCCCGGCCCTGTAATAAATGTTACCTCTCGCTTTTCCTAAACACCACCACTTCCTCTAGGAAGAATTTCCTATACTTCCCAGATAGGGTTAAGTGACCTCCTCCATACCCTAACACAAGCTTGAATATATTTTTATTTGTCATTTGTTGAATTACTGTGTATTAGTTTATCTTAAATGATAAGCATTTTCATTAAAGAAAAATATGCATATGTTACAGGTTTCCTTTGGTGATATACCATTTTTTATTATGAGGGTTTGGTATGAGTTTCATAAAACTTTTTGCTGTTATTGTTCAGTCTCTAAGTCATAAAATTTATTCTTAGCTTATTTAAATTAAAAAAAAACAATGTTATGCCCTTGGTTGATGGTAAATATGTGGCCAACCCGCTTCAGTAAAGCATAGAATCCGAGTTGTTATGACCATCATATTAGTTTTCTATTGTTGAGTAACAAATTATCACAAACTTAATAGCTTGAAACAATACCTAGTTATCTGATAGTTCTGTATGTCAGAATTATAGGTGGGGTCATCTGGTTCCTTCACTCAAAGTTTCACACTAAGGTGTCAGTCAGCTGCAGTTCTAATCTGGCTCCAAATCTTCTTCTGCTTGTTGGTTGTTGATAGAATTCATTTCCTTCCTATCTTTCCACATAGCCCCTCCATCTTCAAGCCAGCAGTGGTGAGCAGAGTCCCTCTCATGCTTCAAATCTTTCCAACTTCTTCTACTTCCAGCCAGAGAAAACTCTCTGCCTTTGAAGGGCTCATGCAATTGGTTGAGTCCATCAGAACAATCTCCCTTTTACAATTTAAATGAACATAACCAAGGGAGTAAAATCAGGGGGCATGGGAGTCTTCTTTAAAATTCTCTCTATCACAACCATGATTGTGCTACTGTCAATCAAACATATCTGCATTTGTCATCTTTCTGGCTATAGCAAGAATATGATTTTCTATGAGGGATGTTTAGAATTAAGACACGCAACCTGCAGTCCTGAAACAGAGAATCACTCCTGTGGTCATGACTTCAGGGGAAGTATGTGCTACACAAATGAGCAAACCAGTCATCCTACTGGGCAATAATAATAAAGGCAGCCTTGATTTCAGAGGCAGAGATGCCGATGATTCCATTAAAATATTTCATTGCCCCAAAAGAGTAAGGCTGTGACCACCATTTGAGTTAGAAATCTAGCTATCCTGCTGTCAAACCACACTTACATTGTGCAACAAAGAGTTTCTGAACTAAATATGATTAAGCTGTTTTCCTGATTATAATCAACTTAAATTTCAGCTATAGATTCAGTTTTTGTTTATTTTTTTGTTACCAAAGTATACCATCTATAGTCATTGTGATACTATTTTGGATGTTTTGTAACTTACATATTTAGAAATTAAAAGAATCTCTAACAAATCAACCCCATATCATTTTATTGGGCTCTTACACAATACTGTCTGGAAGAAAGAAGATGGACTAATCAGCCCCAGGAGCTAGTTTTATGAACTGTATTCAGAGAGAATCCAAAGGGACTTGAAGATCATAGAAGAAAAAGGGAAAAGCACCTCTCAAACAGTTACTATCATTTAGGAAGTAGTTTCTTTACATTAAATCCCTGGAAGGAAAGGACTATTTATATCTTCATTTACCTTTTTGTCTCCTACAAATAATGCCTAATTTTGCAATTTGAACTTGGTGTTTGAATGAATCAATGTTCATCGCAAAACTTCCCTAAGAAGTATTTTACTAGTGAAAATTTGAAACTAATTTTAATGTTCAAAACTTGAGAACAATTAATATACTTTATAGCCTTTGAAATCACAGTCAGAAAGAATATAATATATATGAAATAAAAATGTGAAATGAATCATAGATGACAAAGGCAGTTTACTATATGCTACAAAATATTTCATTAATTATAGGATACTAAAAAATA
The DNA here is from genome assembly GCF_019320065.1 of Cervus canadensis. Taxonomy (NCBI): domain Eukaryota; kingdom Metazoa; phylum Chordata; class Mammalia; order Artiodactyla; family Cervidae; genus Cervus; species Cervus canadensis. The sequence goes on from NC_057391.1 coordinate 31,942,969, forward strand.
TGCAGAACTTATTATTTGGGGTTCTTATTATTTGGGGGTTAGACTACAGGTTGTTTTTATTTTCTTCCTTGGAATTTTTTTTGTAATTTCTGAATTTTATTCCTTTGTAACCAAATTTTGAAAAAAAAAGCTACTGAAACTAAAAAATGAAAATGAATCAAGTTTGAATTACAAACTGGAACTTTCAACAGAACATAGTTGATTCTTTGCCACGGACACCAAGTCATTTCTTTCTTTTCATAGGCATTCATATCACTACCCTGCATTTTTCCCAACTGAAATGACACAATGGAAAGACCATTCCTACACCAAGCCCTCAGCCATAGGAAAATGGGATGTCAGTCTAAGCATCTGCAGATCAGGAAATCAAGTTGTGGAGCAGGACTAGCAAAAGATTCTAAGCTTCTATCATTTGCTGATCAGTTATTATACTTAAAAAAAGAAACAGTTATGCACACTATAATCCTCTCTCTCTGTTCCTCAGCCTCTATGATGAGGAAGGGATTTTGAGCAAATGTTCTTTATTTTTATATTTTAATCTTTCTGGGCCTTGATTTCACCATCTTCATTACTGTCACTGGGCCGATTCACTTTAAGAGTCCAGCTGAGGAACTTCTACAATATTTGGCTACTAAGTTGAATTTTTAGGGCTGCATGACTACTGTGAATCTTTTCCATCTTTTTCCCCCCTCCTTCACTCTACCCTTACCCACTAAATAGCCAGGTTACACCAGAGTTCACCAACCTCCCCGTCTCAAAGAGTTAACTTGTCTATGACTCCAGTCAACTTAATCCCTGAGTCTGAACAAATGTTCTTTACTTTTTTTTTCTAATTTTATTTTATTTATTTATTTTTAAATTATTTATTTATTTTACTTTACAACATTGTATTGGTTTTGCCATACATTGACTTGAATCCACTGTGGGTGTACATGTGTTCCCCATCCTGAACCCCCCTCCCAACTCCCTCCCCATCCCATCCCTCTGTGTCATCCCAGTGCACCAGCCCCAAGCACCCTGTCTTGTGCATTGAACCTGGACTGGCGATTCATTTCACATATGATAATTTACATGTTTCAATGCCATTCTCCCATATCATCCCACCCTCGCCCTCTCCCACAGAGTCTAAAAGACTGTTCAATACATCTGTGTCTCTCTTGTTGTCTCGCATACAGGGTTATCATTACCATCTTTCTAAATTCCATATATATGTGTTAGTATACTATATTGGTGTTTATCTTTCTGGCTTACTTCACTCTGTATAATAGGCTCCAGTTTCATCCACCTCATTAGAACTAATTCAAATGTATTCTTTTTAATGGCTGAGTAATATTCTATTGTGTATATGTACCACAGCTTTTTTATCCATTCATCTGCTGATGAGCATCTAGGTTGCTTCCATGTCCTGGCTATTATAAACAGTGTTGTGATGAACATTGGGGTACATATGTCTCTTTCAATTCTGGTTTCCTAAGTATGTATGCCCAGCTGCAGGATTGCTGGGTCATACAGCGGTAGCTCTATTTCCAGTTTTTTAAGGAATCTCCACACTGTTCTCCATAGTGGCTGTACTAGTTTGCATTCCCACCAACAGTGTAAGAGGGTTCCCTTTTCTCCACACCCTCTCCAGCATTTATTGCTTGTAGACTTTTGGTTAGCAGCCATCCTGACTGGCGTGTAATGGTACCTCATTGTGGTTTTGATTTGCATTTCTCTGATAATGAGTGATGTTGAGCATCTTTTCATGTGTTTGTTAGCCATCTGTATGTCTTCTTTGGAGAAATGGCTGTTTAATTCTTAGAAAAGTACAACTTTCCAAAGTTGAACCAGGAAGAAATAGAAAATCTCAACAGACCCATCACAAGCACAGAAATCGAAACTGTAATCAGAAATCTTCTAACAAACAAAAGCCCAGGACCAGACAGCTTCACAGCTGAATTCTACCAAAAATTTAGAGAAGAACTAACACCTATCCTACTCAAACTCTTCAGAAAATTGCAGAGGAAGGTAAACTTCCAAACTCATTCTATGAGGCCACCATCACCTTAATACCAAAACATGACAAAGATGCCACAAAAAAAGAAAACTATAGGCCAATATCACTGATGAACATAGATGCAAAAATCCTTAACGAAATTCTAGCAAACAGAATCCAACAACATATTAAAATGTTCATCATGACCAAGTGGGCTTTATCCCAGGAATGCAAGGATTCTTTAATATCCACAAATCAATCAATGTAATACACCACATTAACAAGTTAAAAAATAAAAACCATATGATTATCTCAATAGATGCAGAGAAAGCCTTTGGCAAAATTCAACATCCATTTATGATTAAAACAAACAAACAAAAAAACCCTCTAGAAAGCAGGAATAGAAGGAACATACCTCAACATAAAAAAGCTATATGTGACAAACCCTCAGCAAACAGTATCCTCAATAGTGAAAAATTGAAAGCATTTCCCCTAAAGTCAGGAATAAGACAAGGGTGCTCACTCTCACCACTACTATTCAATATAGTTTTGGAAGTTTTGGCTACCGCAATCAGAGCAGAAAAAGAAATATAAGGAATCCAGATTGGAAAAGAAGAAGTAAAACTCTCACTGTTTGCAGATCACATGATCCTATACATAGAAAACCCTAAAGACTCCACCAGAAAATTACTAAAGCTAATCAATGAATATAGTAAAGTTGCAGGATATAAAATTAACACACAGAAATCCCTTGCATTCCTATACACTAACAATGAGAAAACAGGAAGAGAAATTAAGGAAAGATTTCCATTTACCATTGCAACCAAAAGGATAAAATACTTAGGAATATATCTGCCTAAAGAAACAAAAGACCTGCATATAGAAAACTATAAAACACTGATGAAAGAAATCAAAGAGGACACAAATAGATGGAGAAATATACCATGCTTATGTCTCAGAAGAATCAATATAGTGAAAGTGAGTATACTATCCAAAGCAATCTATAGATTCAATGCAATCCCTATCAAGCTACCAATGGTATTTTTCAGAGAACAAGAACAAATAATTTCATAATTTGTATGGAAATACAAAACACCTTGAATAGCCAAAGCAATATTGAGAAAGAAGAATGGAACTGGAGGAATCAACCTGCCCGACTTCAGTCTCTACTGCAAAGCCACAGTCATCAAGACAGTGTGGTATGGGCACAAAGACAGAAATATAGATCAGTGGAACAAAATAGAAAGCCCAAAGATAAATCCATGCACCTATGCACACCTTATCTTTGACAAAGGAGGCAAGAATACACAATGGAGAAAAGACAATCTCTTTAACAAGTGGTGCTGGGAAAACTGGTCAACCACTTGTAAAAGAATGAATCTAGAACACATTCTAACACCATACACAAAAATAAACTCAAAATGGATTAAAGATCTAAATGTAAGACCAGAAACGATAAAACTCCTAGAGGAAAACATAAGCAAAACACTCTCAGACATAAACCACAGCAGGATCCTCTATGACCCACCTCCCAGAATATTGGAAATAAAAGCAAGAATAAACAAATGGGACCTAATTAAAAGCTTCTGCACAGCAAAGGAAACTATAAGCAAAGTGAAAAGACAACCTTCAGAATTGGAGAAAATAATAGCAAATGAAGCAACGGACAAAGAGTTAATCTCAAAAATATACAAGCAACTCCTGTAGCTCAATTCCAAAAAAATAAAAGACCGAATCAAAAAGTGGGCAAAAGAACTAAACAGACAAATGTTCTTTAAATGGAGAAGGGAGGAAGATCAGTTACCCCAAATTACTTCAGATTAGATCTTAGTCAGAATCCTTCCCCAGAATGGAATTAGCTTCCCTATTGGATTCAGGGTCAGAGCTGTGACAGGCTCTCAGCAAAGACTGAAAAGCATCATTAACATCAAGCAGCCCTTATTTTATCTGTCCTTTCCCCTTCATCTTCCCTTGAGTTCCTGGTTTTGCTTATATTTCTCTGAAACCCTTAGAAAAATTCCTTTTGAAACAAGTGCGTGCCTGACTCATTGGCCTGCTTCCTCTGTTTTCCACCCAAGGGGTAAACAATGGATTCTATTCAAATGCGTCCTGCCTGTGATCTGGGAACCTGTATGCAGACAAAGCTCATCATTGCAGGGCAGATTGCCAGACCCATATTCTCTTCTGTTCACCTCCCAGGCTCTGCTTCTCTGTTATAAGGGCCACTTGACAAAATGCAAAACATTCTCATGGTCCTATGACCCTGGAACTCACTGTCTTCTTTTCCCCCAGGCCCCCAATGAAATTCCACCCTAAATGCTCAGGTCAGTGCTTTTGAGAACAACCTTTCAAAAGCTAACAGAAACAATGACAGGAGGTATCAGGTCCCAGTTGTGTGATTTACCATAAGGACTACCATGTTTTATTTCTAATCACTTTAGGGATTATGTCTTAACTCTCCTCTTAGGTTATTTTTTAAGTAGATAGTTCTTGCTGGGGAAGAGAAAGCTCTGCAAAATTAGGGATATGACAAGTCATGTAAGACTTGTTGAAGACTTTGGGAACAACAAAGGGTGACTGAACACAGCAACAGAATTCAGACTATAGAAAAAAAAGAGAAATAGTACAAAGCTTCAAGTTAAAAGTGAGCCCATAGGAAAAAGACCTGAATCTAAGTGACAGGGCATATTCAAAGAATATAAAACCACTGATTTGAAAAGATATATGCACCTCTATATGTAATGCTAAAAATTCTCTGTGCTAGGCTTCAACAGGACATGACCCAAGAACTCCAAGATGTTTAAGCTGGACTTAGAAAAGGCATAGGAACCAGAGATCAAATTGCCAACATCTGTTGAATCATAGAAAAAGCAAGAGAGTTACAGAAATACATCAACTTCTGCTTCAATGACTATGCTAAAGCCTTTGACTGTGTGCATCACAACAAACTGTGGAAAATTTTTAAAGAGATGGGAATACCAGATCACCTTACCTGCCTCCTGAGACAAGAAACAACAGTTAGAACCAGACATGAAACAACAGACTGGTTCCAAATTGGGAAAGGAGTACATCAAGGCTGTATATTGTCACCCTGCTTATCTAACTTATACACAGAGTACATCATGAGAAATGCCGAGCTGGATTAAGCACAAACTGGAATTAAGATTGCCAGGAGAAATATTAATAACCTCAGGTATGCAGATGACACCACCCATATGGCAGAAAGTGAAGAGGAACTGAAGAGCCTCTTGATGAAGGTGAAAGAGGAAAGTAAAAAGCTGGCTTAAAACTCGATATTCAAAAAATGAAGATCATGGCATCAGATCCCATCACTTCATGTCAAATAGATGGGGAAACAATGGAAACAGTGACAGATTTCATTTTCTTGTACTCCAAAATCACTGCAGATGGTGACTGCAGCCATGAAATTAAAAGACACTTGTTCCTTGGAAGAAAAGCTATGACCAACCTAGACAGTGTATTAAAAAGCAGAGACATCACTTTACTGACAAAGGTCCATCTAGTCAAAGCTATGGTTTTTCTAGTAGTCATGTGTGGATGTGAGAGTTGGACCATAGAGAAGGCTGAGCACTAAAGAATTGATGCTTTTGAACTGTGGTGTTGGAGAAGACTCTCGAGAGTCCCTTGTACTGCAAGAAGATCAAACAAGTGAATCCTAAAGGAAATCAACCCTGAATATTCAATGGAAGGACTGATGCTGAAGCTGAAGCTCCAATATTTTGGCCATGTTGATGTGAAGAGCTGACTCATTAGAAAAGATCCTGATGCTGAGAAAGATTGAGGGCAGAAGAAGAAAGAGATGACAGAGGATGAAATGTTTGAATGGCATCACTGATTCAATGGACATGAGCTTGAGCAAGCTCTGGGAGATGGTGAAGGACAGGGATGCCTGGCATGCAGTCCATGGGGCTGCAAAATGTTGGATGTGCCTGAGTGATTGAATAATGCACCCCTATGTTCCTTATGGCATTATTTACTATAAAGATATAGAAACATGTGATATATATACATGTGTGTGTGTGTATATATATATATATATATATATATACATGTGTATACTCACGTACACATAAATATACATATACACATGATGGAATACTACTCAGCCATAAGAAAGGATGAAATAATGTCATTTGTAAGCAACTTGGAGGGACCTTGAGGGTACTATACCAAATGAAATAAGTCAGATGTAGGAGACAAATACCATATGATTTTACTCATATGCAGAATATGAAAAATTAATTAAAAAATAAAAATAAAATAAATGAACAAATCAAACCAAAACAAGCAAATAGATCTAGAGAAGGGAATAGTGGTTATCAGAGAGGAGGGGTTGGCGGAGAGTAAAAAGAGGGATACACTGTATGTTGATGGATGGAAACTAAATTTTTTGACAATAATCTCACTGTAGGGGACACAGGTAGAAATATAAAGTTGTACACCTAAAGCTTATGTGTTATGTGCTATAAATCAATGTTACCTCAATTATTTTAAATAAATAAAAAGAATGATGGAGCAGCCCTCAAGGTGAGAGAGACAGATGCAGAGACAAAGGAAGCTTGCTTGCTCTTAAGGAAAGTGCAACCCCACTGTCATATAGGAGGAACAGGAAGAACTTTTGCAGACTGTATTGACCCTCCCTTCCCAAGAATTTCATTTCTTTCCTGAGGAGCACTGCCTTCCTTTCTTCCCTCCCTCCCTTCTTTCTTTTCTTTCAACATAAATTTGAATAACCCTAGCCTGCTTAGAAACCTTCAGTGACCTCCCAATGACCTGAGATTAAGTCCTCACCCCCAAACCTGGCATTGCAAACCCATTGACCTTTATCTCACACCTTCTCCCACTCGGTCTCTATGCTCTAACCACAGTGGACTTCAATTTCTTCAAAGTTAAAGTTATAAGTTCTTCAAAGTTATAAGTTGCATACTAGGTAAAAGTGTTCCCACTAGCTGCTTCTTCAAAATGGAATAGTCCCTCCTGTTCTTTGCTGAGCTCAGCAATTCTCTAATCTTTAGGACTCAGGATTTCTTTACACTCTTAAAAATTAAGAACTCCAAAGAACTTTTTTTTTAATCTACATACTATCTGTGGATAAATAGATATCTATTTATGTATCTATCTATGGATACATACATGTTCCAAAACTAAAACTGGGAAATTTAAAAATATTTAATTCATTTAAAAATAACATACTCTAATGAATATGACATAGTCTATGGAAAATAACTACATCTACCAAAACCAAAACTACATTAGTGAAAAGAATGGCATTGGTCTATGTTTTTGCAAATTTCTTTAATGTCTGACTCAAAAGATTATCATAAATGCTTCCACATTCAATCTGCTGTGATATATGTCATGTAGACTCAGGAAAACTCAACTGTACACATGTCAAAGAATGAGAATAAACACTATTTACTTCTTAGTATCATTATGGAATAGATTTGACTCCTGAACACCCAAAAGCAGCTTAGGCAGGGATTTCAGGGATCTCAGGCTGTATTTTGAGAACTTCTCCTTCTTTCTTTTATCTTCAACTTTATTAAGGCCCAACAGACAAATAAAACTGTAATATTTAAAGTGTATAGCATGATTTATATATATTTATATTATAAAAGGATTCTCACAAATGAGTTAACACATCCATTACCTCACATAGTTACCTTTTTAATTGGTGATAACATTTGAGCTCCACTGTCTTAGCAAATTTCAATCATACAGTACAGTATTACCAACAAATAAACCATAGTCATCATATTATACATCAGATCATCAGACTTAATTAATCTTATAACTGAAAGTTATAACCTCTTAGCAACCTCTCCCCATTTCCCCCACTCTCAGCTCATGGCAACAACCCATTCTTTGAGTGTGACTTTTTTTTTTTTTTTTTTAGGGTTCCACACATAAGTGATACCATGTAGTATTGGTCTTCCTCTTTCTGGCTATCTCACTTAGCATAATGCCCTCCAGGTTCATCCATGTTGTTACAAATGGCAAGATTTCCTTCTTTTTTAAGGATGACTAATTCATTGTGCATATAGACTGCATTTTATTTATCCATACCTCTGTAAATGGATACTTGAGTTATTTCTATACCTTGGCTATTGAGAATAATGCTACTATGAACATGGGAGTACAGATATCTCTTAGCAATAATGATTTCATTTCCTGGGTACCCAACCCCCAGGCCACAGACCAGTAGTGATCCATGGCCTGTTGGAAACCAAGGAGAGGCGAGTGGCCATCTTCCACTAAACCAGTCCCTGTACCAAAATGGTTGAGGATGGCTGCTTTAGATACATACCCAGAGGTAGAAATGCTAGATCATGTAGTAGTTCTATTTTTAGTTATGTGAGAACGCTCCATAGTGGCTTTATCAGCTTACCTACCCAACAACAGTGTGCATGTGTTCCTTTCTCCACATCTTTGTCACCACTTATTTTGTCTGATCTTAAAGATCAGATTAGCAAGGAGGTCTTTCCTGACCTCAGAGAATAGGTTAGATTCTCCTGTTCTCTCCTCATATAACACCCTCTAGCTTTCTGTCAAAACACTCATAATACCTATAACCTAACCAACAATTGGCATTGTGGATGGACCATTTCTAGCTTTGTTCATACTGAATCTCAAGTGCTTAGCCCACATAACAGGGATTTTGAGAATCTTTGTGGAAGTGAGGAAGATGCAGAGGGAGGAAGGGAAAGAGAGGGAGAAAGGGATAATCAGACCCAGGGACACAACTTTCTGTCAACTGCTGTATTCCTTCAGCAGGTAGGTACAGAGACTTAACTTTCTCCTGCAGACTGATGCAGCCCTGAATTCTATTTCCCTCCAAAAGAGGGTGGAGAGAGAGATGGGTAGAAGACTGGTCTGAGGAGACAGAGGTGAGATGGTATAGAAGAACATTTAGGAGCACATGTGCTGGAATCTTGCATTAATGCAATCATTCCACAGTATTCTACTCACTCAGTAGACTGAGTATCTGCAATTTGCCAGATATCTGAGTATCTTCTAGGTGTTCAGGAAGAAAACAGAAAAAGTTCTAACCTTAAAGACCTTCATTTAGGCTTGACTCAACTCTAGCTTCCACCACTTGATAAATGGGTTGCCTTGGATTAGTTACTTAATCTCCCTATGTTTCATTTTCCTCATCTGTAAAATGTGAACAAAACTTAGAGTTCCTAGATGAGGACTAAATAAGAGCATTTCCGAAATGTACCTCATAGAGAATCTGGTACCTAGTAGGTATTGAATAAATGAAAATCTTTCAAGTGGCAACTCATATTCCAAAACTGATTTCTTCATATGTAGAAACTACAATCCTAGAGACCAGAAACCAACCATCTAAAGGATATTATTTGGGTAGTTGGAAGGTATGTACTTAAGGTCCTCAGAAAACTTAGGAGGGCTGCAGTATCACCCTTCCTTTAAGGAAAGGGTACCTCTGGCACCTGGATATTGTGACCTTGTCCCAAAATTTTGGAGAATAAAACTATACAAAGCACTATTATTGTCTTAAGCAATATAGTCCTTCAAGGCAGGCTTTCCCATGCACCCCCATTTTACAATTATGCCAAAAGCATAAGACTACTTTAAAGAACATATTTAGAGCTAACTATCTGTAATTGGCTATCTGTTCACATGATTTCTCATGAGTTTGGCTTGACCTTTCTGAGAAACAGAGATAGTCTTCAAAATAGGATTATAAGAAGAAAGAAAAATGGATTGGAATCTTTCTCTTTATTTGCCACCTCATTTTGGTGACCTCTCTACAGTTAGGACCACTCAAGGAAAGTGAAAGATAGAGGAAGAAGGAAAAGGAGAGTCCTGTCAGTTGATTTTGCTATATGTTGCCAGCCTGGTAAAAGCATTTGGAGGTAGAGTATTTTAAACATGGAATGAAATAAAGTTAGGGAATTAGTTGTGTGGATTTAATTTCCTCAGACTACTCTCATTGTTTCCCAGTGGGAAATATTCATGAGTCAACTCTCCAGAATTGTAGTTATTATTCAAGAGTTGTGGGTTTATAAGGAGGTTTGATGGCATGGCAAATCTCATGGACTTAGACTGTTCTTCAAGTTGAAGAGCAAAATGATGTCTGAAGGGACTAAACACATTTGGCTTTAGAGTGTGTGAGGAAGACCTGAAAGCTCCCACATGGAAGTGAAATTCATTACTGGCAAGATCAGTGACAGGACACTCCAGAGGATGGATCTACAAAGAATTCAGAGCCCTGTGGTTAGCTCCATGGCCTAGTTTGATCTTAGTCATTGTCTTGGATAATCCTTTCAAATCTGTTCCTGCGCTTACTCAACATGACTGAGCCACTCAACATGACTGAGCTTTCCCTTGCAGGTTCTTTTACACTGACCTGTAAGAGGATATCTTCAGCAAACACAGATATCATGTCAAATCATCCAACAGATGTCCTTTCAAAGAAATTGGGGCAGAACCAACTATATGGAGAAGTCATAAACAAGGAAATAACTCAACCCAAGGATTTTCTGTGCTGTGCTAAGTCACTTCAGTTGTGTTCGACTCTTTGTGAACCCATGGCCTGTAGACCACCAGTCTCCTCTGTCCATCGGGATTCTCCAGGCAAGAATACTGGAGTATGTTGCTACACCCTCCTCCAGGGGATCTTACTGACTCATGGATCAAAAATGCATCTCTTATTTCTCCTGCATTGGCAGGCAGGTTCTTTCTTTACCACTAGCACCACCTGGGAAGTCCTAAGGATTTTCTATGGATTGGCATAGTTCTTTGTACAGAGAATTCAGTCTCCTGGGTGGAACACAAGGTAGCCAGAGGGAATGAACATCAGAAAACTGAATCTTGCCCCAACTGGGGGTTATGTTGTCTTAATAGAGAGGCAGAGGACATTTTAGAACCTAAACTCTTCACCATCTCAATAAAGTAGTCCTCACTAGCACAGCTCTAAGAAGTAACACATTTTAATAACTAGGATAAAAGGATTTAGGAGAGAGAAACCCAGCATCCAACCCCATTTCGGTTAGTGATTTTCTCACCATATTGGGAGGGGATGGGCCAGAATCATCTGATCTGTTTCTGATCTCCCTCTTCATTGGTATCAGAGATTTACTGCAAGAAAACTAATATCTAACTGGGCTCCAAGTTCTAAACAAGAGCATTCCATGTTAATTCCAGGCCACCATGAGGTTTGGGGTCACTGAGTCACAGACTATAAATTTGAACACTTGATGATTTTTGCAGGTGACTGGGTGAACAAAGGAAAACCCAGGAGATACATAAAGGTGGAAACTAAACGTTTCTCACTTGAATTGTTTGACATATCTCACTCTGATGGTTCTGAAAATAAAAAAATTGCAAGCCCTTCAAATGAAGTTACTGTGTTTAGGTTCCTGGCCCAATGAGAAGCGGAAGTGCGCTCACTAATATTTACAAGGTCCTTCAAGGCACCAGGGAAAATGGCCAGTTTATTGGCCAGATATGTTTTGATATTGCTTTTACTTCAAATGGGCAGGCAAGAAATCCTATTTTAAAAAATAAAAATACCAATTTAACACTGCCTTGTTGTTGTTTTTCAGTCATTAAGTCGTGTCTGACCCTTTGAGACCCCATGGACTGCAGCACGCCAGGCCTCCCTGTCCCTTACTATCTCATGGAGTTTGCCCAAGATCATGTCTACTTCTGATTTAATTTTATTCTAGCAATAGCCTAGGATTTATTGGAAATTTCCAATGTATCAGGCACTATACAAGGAATATAATAATAAATAAAGGTACTGTCCCTTACTTCAAGGAATCTTCATTATTTCAACAATTTTATTATGCCAATTTTATTACATATTTTTATGATGAAATTACCAGAGCATTTACCTCAAACCAAATGTTTGGATTAAACTTCATAAATGAGATCTTGGTTGAGATGAGTCTTACAGGATATAGGAAGACATGTACACATTTTTTAAATGCTGGTGGCCTTATAAGAAGAGAAAAAGAAAGAAATTAATCTCTCTTTCTGTCTCCATCATGTTAGGACTTAGCAAAAAGGTGGCCATCTACAAGCCAGGAAGACAACTCTCCTTGATACTAACCTTGACAAATACCTTGATCTCTGACTTTCAGCCTTCAGAACTGTAGAAAAATTTACTTCTGTTGTCAAGCCACCTAGTCTATGGTGTTTTGTTATGGCAGCCCAAGCAGACTAATAAAGCAGTTAGGACCATTTTATAAGAACAGCATATGAAATTTAAAGGAGTCATTAGGACATGTAATGAGTAAAGTTGGTTATTCGAGGGGTTTACTTGCTAAATCTAGCATATAGCTTCAACCACTGTGGGATATAGTGTACTTTCCCACAGATATGCCATAGCCTACTATTCCAAGAGAATCAAGGAATAAAGAATGAGCAGATTTAGGGGGTGCAATAGTCCTATACTGGGCAGTGGACATGACTTCTGTGAGGGGTGTGGAATAACATCTGTCACTGACACATAAGTGCCAATCCTGCTCATTCTCTTCCTTGGGAATGGACGCAGATGTTTCCATAACAGGTGTGTTTGCTTCCCCAATGTGGTTTGCCCAGGCACATCACATGCAGTGTTCTCAATGAATCAACTTTTCAATTCAGGCAAAGCAAGTAGAAAAATGAGACAACTACCCAGATAATCTGATTCTGAGAAGAAATAATATTAATTGGTAGCTTCTATGGTATTTGAACGTATATTTGGCAGCGAGTGGGGAAATTACCAAATGGTGGAGACTACATGTTTCTCAAACTTTTTATAATTTTTGAATTATTTCACTTCTTTTTTTGTTGTTCATGAGTATTGGAATCAAGACAGGATAATGTACAGTATATTCCCTGAGCAACAGATTGGCAGGTTGAGCCTTGAAAGTTGAAGCCATATGGTGGCAATGAACATATTATTGGAGCTCAAACTTGACTACTAAATTCACAATCTTAGATCAAATCCTTAATCTATCACTCTCATCTATCACTCAATAATTTTTATCAGCTAATTTCTTTCATGAATTTAGTAAAAAAAAAAAAAAAAGTACTAGCAATTGTTTAATTTTAAATCATGTGATTTGCATTTCCAGTATATAACTAGTTTGTGGTTCATCAGAAAATTCCTAGACCTTTGTCTTTCAATCATCATGTATGAGAGTATAATTTCCCACAAACATTGAATTTAAAATGCACACACATTTCCAGACCCCTTTTTAAAGAGTAACGTAGGATGGTAAAAAGTCATACATAACCCTAATAAAAGCTAGGACACCTCATAATTCTATCTAAGCCTAGAAAGGCATTCAAAGAGAAATAGTCTGCCAGAATTAAAAGCAATTCAAAGTTTTACTTACATTTTACAAAGAATTATGAGTACAGGGATATATACCCTTAATGCAGAAAAAACATCTTAAAGTCTTTCCAGTAATGGACTAGACTTGTATCCTGCTTATGAATTATTTATTTCTGTATTCATCTGACCCAAGAATCTCAATTTTCACAGATGTAACAAGTATGATTTTTAGATAATATTTTAGGATAACAATCTATCTAGGTGTCTAGAGAAGTTGCTGTCCAAGACCACACACCTCCATTCTTAAGGAAATGTTTTAAGATCTCACTTCCAGATCATGTGAGTTGATATTTCTTCTCTATGAAAGCAGCATCCTAGATACCTATCATTTAAATAAATGAGATATATATTTTAATCCAAAGGATAAAATGCCAGAATTGAAAAAAAAAAATTTATGTTTCAGTCACCAGTAAAATTCACTTATTAGACTAATGGGTCCCCTGGTGGCTCAGACAGTAAAGAATCTGCCTGCAATGCAGAACACCAGGTTCAATCCCTGGATGGGGAAGATCCCCTGGAGAAAGAAATGGCAACCCACTCAAGTATTCTTGCCTGGAGAATTCTATGGACAGAGGAGCCTGGTTGGGCTACAGTCCATGGGGTTGCAGAATTGGACATGACTGAGTCATCTCACACGCTAGTAAAGTAATGCTCAAAATCCTCCAAGCCAGGCTTTAGCAATACGTGAACCGTGAACTTCCAGATGTTCAAGATGGTTTTAGAAAAGGTAGAGGAACCAGAGATCAAATTGCCAACATCTGCTGGACCATCAAAAAAGCAAGAGAGTTCCAGAAAAATATCTATTTCTGCTTTATTGACTATGCCAAAGCCTTTGACTGTGTGGATCACAATAAACTGTGGAAAATTCTTCAAGAGATGGAAATACCAGATCACCTGACCTGCCTCATGAGAAACCTGTATGCAGGTCAGGAAGCAACAGGTAGAACTGGACATGGAACAACACACTGGTTCCAAACAGGAAAAGGAGTACGTCAAGGCTATATATTGTCACCCTGCTTATTTAACTTCTATGCAGAGTACATCATGAGAAACCCTGGGCTGGAAGAAGCTCAAGCTGGAATCAAGATTGCCAGGAGAAATATCAATAACCTCAGATAGGCAGATGACACTACCCTTATGGCAGAAAGTGAAAAAGAACTAAAGAGTATCTTGAGGAAAGTGAAAGAGCAGAGTTAAAAAATTGGCTTAAAGCTCAACATTCAGAAAACTAAGATCATGGCGTCCAGTCCCATCACTTCATGGCAAATAGATGGGGAAACAGTGGGAACAGTGACTGACTATTTTGGGGGGCTCCAAAATCACTGCAGATGGTGACTGCAGCCATGAAATTAAAAGACGCTTACACCTTGGAAGGAAAGTTATGACCAACCTAGGCAGCATATTAAAAAGCAGAGACATTACTTTGCCATTGAAGGTCCATCTAATCAAGGCTATGGTTTTTCCAGTAGTCATGTATGGATGTGAGAGTTGGACTATAAAGAAAGTTGAGCACCGAAGAATTGATGCTTTTGAACTGTGGTGTTGGAGAAGACTCTTGAGAGTCCCCTGGACTGCAAGGAGATCCAACCAGTCCATCCTAAAGGAGATCAGTCCTGGGTGTTCATTGGAGGACTGATGCTAAAGCTGAAACTCCAATACTTTGGCCACCTGATGCAAAGAACTGACTCATTTGAAATGACCCCGATGCTGGAAAAGATTGAGGGCAGGAGGAGAAGGGGAAGACAGAGGATGAGATGGTTGGATGGCATCACCGACTCAATGGACATGAGTTTGGGTAAACTCCGGGAGTTGGTGTTGGACAGGGAGGCCTGGAGTGCTGTGGTGCATCGGGTTGCAGAGAGTCAGACATGACTAAGGGACTAAGCGACTGAACTGAACTGAACTGAACTGAGTGATTAACACCTTCACTTTACTTTCAGTATTAAACCTAATCTGATGGCTGCTACCAGTATCTTGGATATTGAGGGAGGTTGGTCTTAGATTTAGGAGAACTTATCATTAGATAAGTTCTTATCATTGATAAGATAAAATAACTTATCATTAGAACCATAGTGTTTACTTGCTTGTTCGCACATATATTGCCTGCCTTTTCCACCACCAGATTATAAACACGAAAGTAGGGACATACTCTGTCTTTTCACCTCTATACTTATAGCTCCCAATATAGGCTTGTCAAGAATAGATTCTCTAAAAGTGATTTGAATGATTAAGTAAATGAATAAATGAACAAATTTTTGTAAAAATGCCCCCTCCCCTTTCCTCTGCATTAGCCTGTCAACTGGTGCTGGCTCACTGCACCAATGACAAACATTAAGCAAAAAGTTAGGGACTCAGATATCAAAAAGTGGACATTAGAAGAAATGATAAACTAAGATGACACATATCTTCTGAGGGTAGGATTCTAGGGAAACATATGTATGCTTTTAACATCTTCTGTCAACAGTTTGAAATTAAGTACTTTCTCCAGTTATAAAAGCAAATTTACCAGCCATTCTGTGCACTCAAAATGACTAACACCAAGCTTATATGTGTGTGCATTTGGAAAAAGGTGTTGGAGAAAGGCATTTAAATCAACTCTTAGAGATAGTTTTTATCTTAAAAGAATGTAAGGTAATTATAAAACCAAATTAGTCCCCATGGAAATAATTAGCGTCAGTAAGAAATATGTAGGTATCTACTGACTAGATATTATAGGCAAAATCCTGTGTAAATTTTAGGTAATGTACTAGTCTGCTAGAGCTGCTATAACAGAACACCACGGTCTGGGTGGCTTGTGAACAATAGTAATTCATTTTCTCACCATATTGAAGGCTGGAAGTTCAAGTTCCTGGTGACACAGAACTGGTTACTGATGAGGCCTCCTTCTCCTGGTTTGCAGATCACTGCCATCTTGATGTGCCCTCACGTGACATTTCCTCTCTGTGCAGAGAGAAAAAGAGACTTTTTGTTTCCTTTCCTCCTCTTTTAAAAACACCTATCAGTCCCATGTGATTAGGTCCCCACCCTAATCACCTCATTTAAACTTATTACCTCCTTAAAGACCTTGTCTCCAAATACAGTCCATTGGGGCTTAGGGTTGCAACATATTGATTTGCTGAGAGGGAAGAATTCAATCCCTAGCAGGAAATAAACAAGATAATGGGGTTCTCTGATGGCTCAGATGGTAAAGAATCTGCCTGCGATGTAGGAGACTTGGGTTCAGTTCTTGGGTCAGGAAGATTTCCTGGGGAAAGGAATGGCTACTCACTCCAGTATTTTTGCTTGGAGAATTCCATGGACAAACTAGCCTGGTGGGCTATAGTCCATGGGTCCACAAAGAGTTGGACATGACTGAGCCACTAACACTTTCATCTGATCATATGATGAGCAAGGTAATATGAGTAAGATCATGACTTTCTCTAGGAGTTTACAATCTAGAGGTGGGTTGGGAGTGGAAACCAATACAAACACCCATGCATAACTGGAGCACCCAACCTGGTAGAAATTCCCAGGCAGAAGGGAAAACCAGCTGCCCTGAGACTGACGAAAGGAAAGCTAATAAATTTTTTCTGAAATGACTGAGAAAGTCTTCTGAAAGATATATTAGGTGATACCACAAATATATGATCCTAGGCTAGCTTCCTTCTGAGCCAGATTTCAAAAACAACAATCTGTAAAAATCTAACCACATGAAAACAGAATGAAATCTTAGAAAGAAAACAAGATAAAATATATGAAAATAAAGTTTAAAAAACCTAAAAAGTTTCCTATTTGGGAAACTCGATAGTTGGCCATATGTGAAGGTTGTTGTTTTGCTTATCAAAATCTGATGCATAGTTCTCAGCAGCAGGGTCTCAGGCACAATGAAAAGTGTCTAAAGCAAGATTAGCAAGAATATCTCAAAATCTAAATCTATAGGCAACAGTCTGTGTATTCAACTACACCAACATATTGCAGAACTCTCTTGATCCTTATTATTTATTTTTTTACTCCAAAAAAATTTGTGTGACCTGATTTATTGTGATATTTGTGGTGTTTTTTAAAAATTAATTTATTTTCTATTGAAGAATAATTGCTTTACAGAATTTTGCTGCTTTCTGTTTAATCTCAACATGAATCAGCCACAGGTATACATATATCCTCTCCCTTTTGAACCTCCCTCCCATCTCCCTCCCCATCCCACCCCTCTAGGTTGATACAGAGCCCCTGTTTGAGTTTCCTGAGCCATACAGCAAATTCCCATTGGCTACCTATTTTACATACGGTAAAGTAAGTTTCCATGTTATTCTTTCCATGCATCTCACCCTCTCCTCCCCTCTCCCAATGTCCATAAGTCTATTCCCTAATTTATTAACCAGAACAAGGGGACACATTTTTAGGTAGGTGACTAACTTCTACTGATAAAAGCACATGCTATGACTTTAAAAAAGAAAATAAAAATCCGTTTTTTTGTGTGGCTTATTTTCCCTTAAGAAAAGAGAGAGAAACTCTGATTGCCAACACGGTACTACAGAGAGGCTCCTTTTTAGAATTTCTAAGACATGGAATTTCTCTAATACTGGGGGTTCCTAACAAGACTTGATGAGGTATATTGAGGGGAACTGGCAATTTTATATGAACATATCTAAGGTCAGTTCATCTGACTTCAGGTAATGTTTAGCTAATCAGCAGAACTTCTGCAGGACATAATACTTTCACAAAAATGGACTGATTCTGATTTCAATTAGAAGTTTTGCAGTTTGCTTTGAAATCACTGCAACAGTATCTTTCAAACTTCATTTCTTACCACACTGCCATTATCTGTTTACTCATTATCTCCCCTGTTAGACTGTAAGCTCTTTGATGACAGGCACTGCCTTATCCACTGCCTTCTCTCTACCACTTCTCAGGGACAATACCTTATTGAAGGTTTTGGACCTTCTCCATCAAGTTTCCTGTTAGTCATTTTCCACAACTGTTTTGTTGTTGTTGTTTTAATTTGAAAAACAAATCTATCCAGCATCTGGACTGGAAATTGGTATACAATGAATATGCAGTCACTCAAAAATACAAATTGCCTATAGAATGTAAAACTGGATAAATCTTTACAGGTCCTGAACAAGCCCTGTCACTGAAGGGGCGAATTACATTCTCTCTTGTACTGAAAGTTCTTAATAGTTTGTGTTGGCTAATGGAATCCTCACATTCATTTTTAATTGATACCCTGAGGTTCTGAAAGTATCTCTGAGTAAACTAGATAATCTCCAACACCATTCTTCTCCATCTTCCTTTTAGGTGAGTATGACTTCCTAGAATAATTACTACATTTCAGAGCATATCTTGAAACTTGGTATGACTGGCTTCACAACTAAAACTCTTGTCAATAAAATATATGTGGAAACAATGCATGCAGCTTCCAGCAAGTCTTACAAGGAGGGGTTGCTCTTCTAATCCTTGTCCTGCTCCTCTAGCTGATTGGAATATTGACATAATAGCTGGAGTTCCAGCAGTTATTTTGTGTCATGAGGTATGTTGAGAAAAGAAGCCATGTCCACTGAAACAATAAGATAGAAGCCTGGATCACTGATGCAAAGGGTCACTGACTATATCACTCCCCAGTTCCAGACTCCTTTGAAGTGTGAAGTCACTCAGTTGTGTCCAACTCTTTGTGATCCCGTGGACTGTAGCCCACCAGGCTCCTCCGTCCATGGGGTTCTCCAGGCAAGAATACTGGAGTGGGTTGCCATTTCCTTCTCCAGGGGATCTTTCCGACCCAGGGATCAAACCCAGGTCTCCCACATTGCAGGCAGATGCTTTAACCTCTGAGCCACTAGGGAAGCCAGACTCCTTTAATATGAAACAAATAACTGCAATCTTGTATAAGTTGCGTTATTTTACTTTGTTTTGTTTTGATACTTATGGCCAAATGTAATCTCTATTTTTATTCTCTGACTGAGGGAGTAGTTTCTTGGTCTGATATTACTCTGTAAGTATTAAAGAATTTATAGTAGCTTCATAAGAGTTTTGAAGAGGCATCTATTTAAGGGCTATGCAAAATACTATCCATGGACCAGTGACAATCCACATGCTATCTGTTATGGGTCCATGACAAGAACAACTAGAGAATTTGAGAATAAGCATTTAGAAACTTTTGCAGCAATTTCACACTGCCTGACTCATCTCATTGAATGAGGTGAACATCTTTTAACTTTCCTAGTGAGTTACATATAATCCAAACTGCCTGCTAATCATGGACTTTATGACATGTCACTTTAAAGGTTATCTTGTCAGCTGTCAGCAAAAGTGTTTTAAAAATCTGAGACTGTATAAGCCCATATTCATAAGTGCATATATCTACAGAGACATAGATAGATAGACTGATAGACATCTGAGAAAGTACAAGCATATAAGTAAATATATAAGCATATATACAAATGAAATTTATATATTGGAGAATTGAAATTGGTATTACTAATTTTAACATTAATTTACAGATAAAAACAAGCTTTACTGATCATTTTTGTCAAGAAAATAGTAACTTCTTATGATCACAGCTGCTGTACTAACTAAATGATGACAATAAATAAGATTTCATAGAAATAAAGACTGAAAAGTTTTATACTTTTATTTGAAAGCATGATTCTTCATATGCTGAGTTCCGTTTTGCAGCCATAATTGATGTTTAAGAGTTAAGTAACAGTGTGTTATCTGAAGAGGTGAGTTGTCTAATCAATCAATGAAATTATTAAGACCTAAGAAATGTTTATACCCATTTCATAAAAAGTAAATTCAAAACAAGAAGAATTATTTTTTTTTAAAAGTACAGGATCAAACAGCTACCAGAAGTAAATGTGCTTTGGGGGCTTCTTATAAAAGTAACACATTGAGTTGCTAAGTTGAAAAACCCACACATTTGTTGAAATATTAATGAGAGACTGCAAATCAAAGATGCTTGCTTGGAAATGTTGAAAGGATCTTGTCAGACAAGATAGTTCAACTGCCTTTTTTCAGGGATACCAAAGTTCAATGTTATGCAGGATCAGATACAAAACAAACAAAGCTAGTAATATAACTAGATGGATGTACAATTATTTCTAAAATAGCAATTCTTTTCATGTACATGCAGTTTGAACATGATGGTGACATAAGGAAGAATTGTTTCTTAAGTGTTCTTTACAAAACACAACCAGTTCTAAACTATATAGAACCACAAAGGGTTAATCAACAAATGTGATTTAGAGTTTAAATTTTAGGAGTACTCTCTGATGGATTTATGGAAAGCATTTTGGAAGAGCTGTGCGCAGTGTAAATCAATGAAGTGCTTCTTTCATCAAGAAAATCTTATTACAAAAATGTTGACTAAACTAAAAAGTTCACTTAGTGTAAGTTACATTAAAGCTAATGCACTAAATTTGAGAGCATTCTTTTTGCTTGTAACGGTATAGAAGCTGATTATAAACAACTACTGTGATATGGTTACTGAGGAAAAACATTCTATCAGGAATATTTGAACTACTGGACAAACCTATCATGTTTCTGCACAATAAGAACTAGTTTCAACATCTCAGAGATAAGAGTTACTTTGTTATGCTAATTTGTTTTTTATCATTTGCTGTTTTAAAGAACTTAATACTTTCATTCAAATAAATGATGTGACATGTTTTCAATAATAGACAAGGTCAAAAGGCAAAAAAAAATGTTAGATTAGACAGAGTTTCTCCAGAGTTTTGATTGTCCTGTAATTAAACAATAACTAATAGTAAAGCTCCAAAATCACTGCAGATGGTGATTGTAGCCATGAAATTAAAAGACACTTACTCCTTGGAAGGAAACTTATGACCAACTTAAACAGCATATTAAAAACCAGAGACATTACTTTGTCAACAAAGGTCTTTCTAGTCAAGGCTATGGTTTTTCCAGTAGTCATGTATGGAATGTGAGAGTTGGACTATAAAGAAAGCTGAGCACCGAAGAATTGATGCTTTTGAACTGTGGTGTTGGAGAAGACTCTTGAGAGTCCCTGGGACTGCAAGGATATCCAACCAGTCCATCCTAAAGGAGATCAGTCCTGGGTGTTCATTGGAAGGATTGATGTTGAAGCTGAAACTCCAATACTTTGGCCACGTGATGCAAAGAGCTGACTCATTTGAAAAGACCCTGACGCTGGGAAAGATTGAGGGCAGGAGGAGAAGGGGACGACAGATGATGAGATGGCTGGATGGCATCACCAACTCAGTGGACATGAGTTTGGGTAAACTCTGGGAGTTGGTGATGGACAGGGAGGCCTGGCGTGCTGCGGTTCATGGGGTCACAAAGAGTTGGACGTCTGAGCGACTGAACTGAACTGAATAATAAGGTAGATGATGATCCTGAAATTACACATTTGCAAAGTTATTGCAATGCCTCTTAGAGATTTTATAGAAGTTTTGAATTTTACTTTTCATCATAAAAATATTAACAAACAGGAAACTCATAGATTAAATTAAAAGTGTCCATATAGGTATTTAGTATATAAAACTTCCACTTTATTCATAATTTTCATTAGTCTATAATGCAGAGATAGAAGCTATTGATTCTCTATGGTTATAGCCTATGTGCATACATTATATGAACAATATAGTTATAGTTATAGTTATTTTCTTTTTTCCTGTATTGTGTTCATTTTGACTGTGTTTATTAAAATAACTTTATGTCTGTAGAGTATAATAATAAAAGCTGGTTTGCACTTTGTATGTCTTTTATTCCTTTTATTTTTATATGAATTCATGTTATATTGTATTTTACAAAAGTAGAGATCTGTGATGGATTAGGAACTGAAAGACAAACAAACTGGTCCTTTTCCAGAGATGATCTAAGAAGCACTCACAGATTATTTCTCTGCCTCCAGTTTGGACCATTTCTAAGCAGTTCCCAAATCAGCACTCTACTTTTCTTAAACCACACCTACCCAAACCTCCGTGACATCTTCTCTGTCTTAGGCACACCACCCAAATTTACCCAGGTGGAATCAATGCAGCCTGTATTATGTGACTCGTCAAGGTAAAAAACTCCAGTGACGGCAGAGGCAAGCTAGTGAAGAAACAAGTGCAGTGAGCTGAGGGAGTCAGGGACCAGGTGAGGAGCGGGGCTGCTCCCCAGCTTCAGATCACCATTTCCTAGCACAGGCAAAGCCCGGGGTTGCCAGTTACTCACAATCTTTTCAAGCGCAGCCAGAAATTCCAATTTTTATATAAAAACACACTCATTTAAAAATGTTCAAAAGAAACTCAGGTTTTTACAAACGTCAAGACCAGCTAAAGAAAATGCATCTGTGGGCTAGATTTGGCCTCCTGGCCACCAACTGGAGTCTGCTAGGGTTCCAGATGCTCTTGATAGACATAGTAAGACCAGCACACGGCCAGGTCTCCTTTGAAGTCCAGCCTGCAAATACAGTTTGGCAGTGTCTTGTCAGCCTTTGTTCACTGATGGAGAGGAGCTGATGGTGTATCCAAAGGTGACAGAAGCACACTTCTTGCCTCAAAACAGACTGAGGCACTACCACAATAGGTCTCAGAAACCAAGAGAGCAGGAAACAGACCTCATATGGAAAAGCCACACAGGAAACAGTAAGAGGTCCTGTAACTCTTGGGCTGCACTTCCTGGTGGCTCAGGTAAAGAGTCCACCTGCAATGCCGGAGACAAGGGTTCGATCCCTGGGTCGAGAAGATCCTCTGGGGGAGGAAATGGCAACCCACTCCAGCAACCTTGCCTGGAGAATCCCCAAGGACAGAGGAGACTGACAGGCTATAGTGCATGAGGCCACGGAAGAGGTGGATGTGGCTGAGCAACTACACAACAACAGCTCTTGGGCTACTTGGCCAGTGTATGTTCTCAGTTACTCAGTTATGTCCCACTCTACACAACCCCATGGACTGTAGCCCGCCAGGCTCCTCTGTCCATGGGATTCTCCAGGCAAGAATACTGGAGTGGGATGCCATTCCCTCCTCCAGGATATCATCCCAACCCAGGGATTAAACCCACGTCTCCTAAGTCTCCTACACAGGTAGGTGGATTCTTTACCACAGCCAGAAAAGGATACAAAACCAAGACACAGAAGCAGACAGTACAGCTCACCTGAGGGGGACCTCTCTGAAGGGAATTAGGAGTGAGTCTCCAAACCCCACTGGCAGGGTGGGGAGGAGGAGCAGGGCCATCTTCTCCTTCAACGCTGATTGGGAGGCGGATGTTCCACAGGACAATTTAGAGAGCCTGGTAGATGCGGAGGCTTGGTACGTGGTCCATACATGACACAGCTGAGCCCCCTGATAGATTTGGCCCCATAGAGATTGGCTGCCTACTCTCTCAATTTGGCAGGTCAAGTGATACCTGAGAGTTTTCACCAGACACATATAGGCTCTGTGCCCATAATCCACTCTCAGAGATCAGGGAAGACCACGCACACTTGTTCTCCAGGGATGTCATATGACTTTTCTATAAAAGAGTTGAAAGTGCTATATAAGTACTGAATGGCATTGTTCTTCCGCAGAGCTCTCATTGGCAAGATAAAAGATAAGAGCTCCCTCTCTCCCTCTGAGAGCCTTTTCCCAGAGTCCCTTCTCCTTTTGTCCACCCCATCTATAAACTATAAGGTATCTGCCCTGAGATTCTGAGATGACCTTTTCCATTAATCGCCTTGATTATTCATGTTTTGTGGGAAGAACTCACTTGAGGTCTGAATCCCCAGTAAGCTGTAGGAGTGCCTGGTCAAATCCAGTACAATGTAGCAATGATCTCATTCTCTAGAGCTGGCTTCATTTAAAGAAATGCTTCATTCACTGGAGAAATGGGGAGGTCGGGGTGGGAGGTGTGGTTTGCATTCATTGTGGAGCTTCAGTATCTGCGACAAGTGAACTGGGTTTCTGTGCTAGACTCTGCCTTTCCCTTTCCTGTCCAGTACTTTCAAACTCTATATTCACGAGATCTCCAAAATCCCATCACAAGTCAAACAATAGAGCCCTCAATTTAAAAACTCTAACTCTGGTTTTGGCGAACTAAGCCAACATCCAAACCCTCCCTGAGTTTTCACAGCCCTTATTGCTTGTGTCATAGGTTTGGCACCTGATTATATTCAACTTAGCACATAATTATATCCCCACCCTCACAAGTTTTCCTTTCATTGCTTGTTAAGTGTTCTGCTTTCTTCTTCCTAATAACACAGTTAGTCCCTAAACAACAGAGACCACTTTTCACCCTTCACCAGCTACCCACAGACATAACATAATGTCAGGCCAAGAGAAGACATGTGATAAGCACCTGCTGAGCTAAATAGAGTGGAACAAATCACCAGATTCACCTTCCAACTTGCAATGTGATTGATGAGGAGAAAAGGCAAGACCAATTGGGCATTGAGCTTACCCCTGTATCTTTCACTGCTGGAAAGTCATTTGCTTCCTCACTGGGCTTTTTTGATGGGAAAAGAATGGTCTTCCTGAGGCTTTAGCGTGGGCATGTCCTGGGGGAGCCCCTTCTAATGAGCAGTAAGGGTCTGGGTGGATAGTGACTATGACTCATTGTCAAGCCTACGTGGGCGCCCGGGTGGCTATCATCTCATATGAAAAGTATTTCTGCTCCATCCTGCTTCTTCCCACACCCAATCTTCCTGGGTTACTTTGTTGCCATAAGCATCCATACCATGCCTTGAATTTCCAGGCTAAGTGTGGTTCTCAGAACATCAACACCAGCAACTGGGCTTATTGAAAATGCAGAATATGGAGCTACATCTCAGGCTTAATGAAGCAGGACCTATTTAACAAGAGTCTTAAGCACATTACAATTAGGGAAGCCCTGTTCTCTAAAGGAGCGTCCTAGGTGGCTCAGTGGTAAAGAATCCACCTGTCAAGCAGGAGATGTGGGTTTGATCCTTGGATTGGGAAGTCCCTCTGGAGAAGGAAATGGCAACCCACACCTGTATTCTGGCCTGGGAAATCCCATGGACAAAGGAGCCTGGTGGGCTACAGTCCATGGGGTTGCAAAGAGTTGGACATGACTTAGAGACTAAACAGCAGAGGCGGCAGCACTAAAGAGAGCCTTGTAAGGAATCACCCTTGAGGAGGCAGCCTGACTCTCTGAGATACACCTGCACATTAATCCAGAGCGCTATCCTGAACTCTAAATTATGCTTTCTTACTCAAGAGAAGGAGAAACTCAACACAGCAGCAGCTACACAAACTATCCTCAACCCATAGGTAGGCATAAAACTCAAAAGCAATTTGGCAAGCCGAACAGTAAGCAGGATGTTGCTACTGAGACTTGTAATAAACAATGCAGGTAGCCCCCCATGCACTGCTCTGTACTTCTGTCTGTGGCCATTTATGCTCCAGAACATCTAACCTTCAGCTGAGTGCTGATGCAACCTATTAGCGGGAACCTAATATGTGTCTGAAAACATATTCTAGTGAAAGTCCAAAACCACAGAGCACAACAGAGCAGACCACAGAGTACAATAGACCACAGAGCACAACAGCGGCAACGCTTCCTAACAAATGTTGTAGAGATCACTGCCGTGATTCAAAAGCTCTGAAACCTGGGTTTGGTCCAATCTGTTGCAGTCTACAACAACTCAGAATGTTCTTCCCTCCCTTCCACCTACAGATGCTCTGTACAAGTTTCAAGGCTTAATTCAAGTCCGGCTTCCTTCCCAGCATCTCCCTGATCACTCCAAACCACACGGGGGACATCCTCCAATATGCTGGTGCTTCACAGTTTCACGAAGATTGTTCTCCTCAATAAAGCTGTACATTTCTGGAATGAGGAACTCTTGTGTCTTAGTTCTATTCCTCACCTTGCCCATTCCCTTGAAGGCTGTAGACACAAATCATTAAATATGAGTAAACATTCTCAAACAGAACTTAGAAATGACTGTGGAATAGTCCATCAGTCTGAGAATCTTCAGCTTACTTCCTAACAGCCAGCACCCTCCCTCCCTACACCATCACAGCTTGGCTGTGTCTTGGGTAGACAATCCTCTCTCCATAGATCCTTCTAGGAGCGTTTCAGGGCACTCAGATTTCAGAACCGTGTGTAGTCCAGGTGAGTAGACTAAGAGATGACCCTTGTCTGACAGCAGCAAATGATGTTCAGCCCAGAGACCCAGCCAAGCAATTCCTCCACTTGATTGTGACTCTTGGGGAGTACTGAGCTAGTATTTCAGAATGGGAATGACAGGTCAGACAACAAGAAATGACAATAATAATAGCTTCAGGATGAGGTTTTTCTGTTAGGCTAACTGTATTTCTGACCTCCACTGTGAAAATAACTGCACTCCACAGTCCTCCTGCCTTTGGCACTATCAACTAGAAGAGCACAGTTTCAGACAATGTCCAAAGGTACCCACTGACCTTCCTCCTGGAAGTATTATTGCTCAAAGACAAACACCATATGATATTGCTTTTATGTGGAATCTAAAAAAATGGATACAAATGAGCTTACTTGTAAAACAGAAATGGACTCACATACATGGAAAACAAATTTTTGGTTACCTAAGGGGTAGAAAGAGAGAAATTAGGAGTTTGAGATTAATATATACCCACTACTGTATATAAAATAGATAAACAACAAGGACCTACTATATAGTACAGGGAACTATACTCAGTATCTTATAAAAATCTATAAAGGAAAAGAATCTGAAAAAGTATGTATGTATGTGTGTGTGTATATATATATATGTGCAAATACACATGTACACACACACACACACACACACATATCTGAATCCCTCTGCTGTATATCTGAACCTAACATGACATTGTAACATTTATAAATCAACTATGCTTCAATAAATACCCCTCCAAAAAAAAAAAAAACATGAAAAAAGAGATGATGCCTGTTATCAGAATATCTTTTTAAAAAACTAGATGTGTGGCTTTTCCTCCTACCTCTCTGCTGTCTTCCCTAACATGAACTAAATTAGCAATATATAGACCAAATTTTAAAATCACTGAATAACCTTAAATACATAGTTAATTGAAAACATCCTGCATGCAGGGATGGAAACACTAGTTATGATTCCACCCCGCCATGACTGTCATGAAGGTCAGCCTCCCACCCAGGACCACTGGATTCATAGTTCAAGGGACTGCAGCTCACAGGGTAGGTTCAGAAACAGGGTCCACAGTGCTTGCCGTGGACAACCTCCAGGTCATACACGGTAGCCCTGAGCCGCCTTCTTCTACAAATTATCTTTTATTCTTTCCAAAGACTATAGACCCATACCTGACAAACTTGTAAAATATGAGGAAATTTAGAATGGTTACTAAGTCTTGAAATAAGGAAAGTTGAATGTTTTTCCTTTAAATTGCCCTGAGTATGATGTCTTCAAGAATTACAGGCCTAGCAGGAACCCTCAGGAGTTATTACATTTTTGTCTTAAGAATAATGTCACACAACAAGAAACCACTCTAGTCCTTCTTTAAAAAGCAAACAACCATCTCTCCCTCAAAACATAATCCTAAAAAGGAACTGCAAAAATTCTACAGAATGATACACTCTTGCCTATAACCTCTTGCACGCCAGGAAATCCTTCCTGATTGCTACCCTCATTACCATCTTCTATTAAAAATAGAGGCTGGCTCCATTAAGCACAAAGTTTCAGGCTCCCCACAAGTATCCATGGTCTCATACTTGGCCGGCACCTTTCTGGGCACCAGATGACTCAGCGCTGAAAGCATTCCTCCAGGTCCTTAAAATGTAACCTCAGTCCTCTACCCAGTTGCTCCTTAAAAGGAGAAAACTCAGAAGTTGGTTTGAACAGGTTTGGGATCCAACAAATATCTATGGCAAATATTTGCTGTTTTTTTTTTTTTTCTCCCCTGAGCCAACCGTCATGACCTAGAAGAAGCTGCACCTGTCTTAGAGGTTAGAGAAATGAACCAAGGCACTTGATACAGAGGCAATCTTGTCATCTCCAAAAGCCAGAGGAGGAAATCCAAGTCTCAAAAGGAAAATTCTTACGAAAAAGGTAATGAAAGATTTACCACTTTCCTTTTTCCCTTTGAAAAAAATCAATGGCCATTGGGTGTTTAAAGGAGAACAAAGACTCCCTGAGAGAAAGGTGAAGGTAAATATTTGCAATAATATGTCACTGCATTTTACATAATGGGCCAGTCGTCTATGAGACCTGACACCTTCCATACCTACAGGTTGTTGGGTTTTTTCCTTGTTTGCTCTCTCGAGGTAAGCCTCTCTTTGGCTGCCAGCCACCAAAGAGGCTGCTGAATGAATACCAGGACGCTGGCGGGCATTTGGCCAGCATGACCTCAGCCGTATTGACACAGTGAGATGAGATTGTGATATAATCCAGTTTCTGCCTCACTTTCTGCCCAGGAATATTCCAACGTGTGCCTCAAGGATGTGGTAAATGTTGGTTTAAGATAAAAAAGTTAAGACAAATATTAGCGTGCTACATAAAGGTACCACTTTCCATGAGAGCTTTGTTTTTCAGCACGAGCTCCCTGGATCCCATCTCCAGAGAGTCTGATTTCATCAGTCTAAAGTGCAGCCTGGGCACTACCATTTTAAAAAACTCCTCCAGTGATTCTAACGAGAGGCTCTGACAGAGAAGCACTACATTGGAGAATTGCCAGAATATTTTGTATTGTATTTGGAATGATAGATAAAAACTGGCCCAGTGAGCCCACACTAGATGTTAAAAGCTGAATCTGCAGAGAAATAGGGAAGGTGGGGATTGAGGGATTAATGGCATAAGAAGACAGACTACTGTGCCCCAACCTGAAATCGGGCGAGAGACAAAACACACAAATAGTAACTCTGAGCAGGAGACCCAGGTTTGATCCCTGGTCAGGAAACTAGATCCCACATAATGCTACTAAGAGTTTGCACGCCAAGGCTAAAGATCTCACATGATGCAAACTAAGACCCAATGCAGCCAAATAAATAAATACTAAAAAAGAAAAAAAAAAAAATGTCACAGGAGCCCTAGAAAAAATTTAGTGAAAAGTCAGTAAGGTCTCTAGACAATCCAACTTCTGCTGTGGGACCTGGGAATTGATGACAACCCCTTCCCACTCTCCATGGCGGGCCCTGATGTTGGATTTTGCACATGAAGAAATTATCTAAAAGGAAGTTAAAAAAAAAGAAGAAGAAGAAGAGAGCACTAATGACCTATGGGACAGTATCAAACAGTCAAATATATACATAAACACAGTTTCTAAAGACACAAGGATTGCGGCAGAAGTAATGGCCACACATTATAAGCATATAGTAACAAATTTTGGAAAAGGAAGAGAAAGGAAATATCGTAAAAACAGCTGAATAATATATAGAGATATAACAAGAAAAATGAAGGCTGACTTTTTAAGAAAAACAATGTAGTGCTACTTCAAAAGAAAAAAAAGTCTATTAATCTAATACTCTATATCTCCAGTAATAATATCCTTCAACATAAAGGCAAAATAAAGATGTTTTCATACAAATTAAAGCTGAGTGAATCCACTGTCTACAAACCTACAGTGTGAGAAGTGCTAAACCAAGTTCTTCAGGCTGAAGTAAAATGATACCACTTTGGAAACTGGCAATTTGTTCCTATAGGAATGTTTTAGAAGTGGCTGAAATGGTAAATGGATGGGTAAATACATAGTACTGCTTTTTTCTAGTTTCTTTGAAAGATATTTGCTTAAAATGAAAGTAAAGAACATTGTATTTGAGTGGTTATAATGTATATAGTAGCAAATTATATGACATCAATTTGAAAAAAGTACAGGGAAGGCAAATGGAATTAAAATGTTGTAATCATCTTACATTACACTTAGAGCTATACTATATTAATTCCAGATATGCTGTAAGTTATGTACATATATTATAGACCTTTGAGCAAATACTGAAGGATAAAGTAAAAAGATGAAAATAAAAGATCAAGAGAAGACACACAATAGGACATTTTATATATTTTAATATATATAATATATTTAAATATATATATTTGAGAAAGGATATGTATTTAGGTTATACAAAGAAATTTTACAATTAAGTAGTTTTTCAAAAGACAACCCACTAAAAATGGGCCAAAGATTTGAATAGACATTTCACAAAAGAAGATGTAAAGCTGTTCAACATCATTAGTCATCAGGGAAATGCAAATGAAAACCAAAATGAGAAATCCCATGGAAAGAGGAGCCTAGCAGGCTATAATCCATGGAGTTGCTAGAGTCAGACATGACTCAGAGACTAAACCACCACCATTACACATCTACTACAGGGTTAAAATTAAAAAGCCTAAAATGCCAAATATTACTTATAATCCTGCAATTCTCAGTGTTCACCCAAAAGAAATGAAAACATAGGTCCACAAATTAGGTTGTACATGAATATTCATTGTACTTTTATTAACAATAGCCGAGACCCAAAAGACAAGAGGAAAATGAATAAACTAGTTGTGGTATATTTATACAACACAATATGACCAAACGACAATAACAAAAAGGAAGGAACTACTGATTCATGCAAGAACATGGATGAACGTCAAGGACAATGCATTGAACAGGTGGGAGGGAAGACACACAGGAGTCCATAGTGCATGATTCCTTTTTGCGATATTCAAAAATAGGCACACGGGCAAAATCAAATTGGGCGGATAAATCAGAACAGACAAGATATTTGAAAGGAATTTTTTTTTTCCCCAAATGTAGCTCAAATGGTCAGAAGTTGGCCAAATTGAAAGTTGATATTCAGAGCCTGATAGGAATTTTTTTTTTTAAATCCTTTTTGTTTTATGTTGGAGTATAGCTGAAAATGGGACTTCCCAGGTGGTGCTAGTGGTAAAGAACCTGCTTGCCAAAGCAGGAGACATAAGAGATGTGGGTTTGATCCCTGGGTCAGGAAGATCCCCTGGAGGAGGGCATGGTAACCCACTCCAGTATTCTTGACTGGAGAATTCCATGGACAGAGGACCCTGGCAGGCTACAGTCCATAGAGTCACAAAGAGTCAGACACAACTGAAGTGACTTAGCAGGCATACAGAGAAGATAAACAATGTCCTGACAGCTTCAGATGGACAGCAAAGGGATTCAGCCATATACATACATGTATCCATTCTGCTCTGGCAAACTTCCCTCCCAAAAGCCTGAAAGGAACTTTTCTTAAGTCTTCTCTTCTAAGCTAAAATTAAACTATGTACCCAAAGTGCATGAAAACCATTCCAAAGACAAACAGCTCTAACTCTGGAATGTAGGTAGAATCTTTTGGATTCTTTTTAGTTCAAGATTTTCTCCCTGATAGTGGAAAGCATATTTGAAGATAATGTAACTAGATTGGGGGTGGTGGGGTGTCAGTCTTGATATCATTCAGATTGCAACCCAATTCTTTGGGAAATTAAAGGCAACTGTCCTACAACTGGTAGAACTTATATAGCAGCTTGAATCTTTACAAGAATAGAAAAAATCCACCTCTCCTTTTTACCAATTCCAAAACCTCCCCTATTCATTTCAAAAGGCTTATAGGTATTATAAAAATTCTGGTCTCAGAAAACAAAAGTCCTTCCTGAAGGAATTGATATTCTTTCTCTGAGTCTTTGTTGCTTCCCTGGTGGCTCAGATAGTAAAGCATCTGCCAGCAATGCAGAAGTCAGCTGTTTGATTCCGAAAATGGGAAAGGCAGCAAAGTCCACCAATGGCCTCAACATTCATTTCTCCTGCTCTCTTTAGTAACAGAAATCAGGGCTTCTCCAGTGGTTCAGACGGTAAAGAATCTGCCTGCAATGTGGGAGACCTGGGTTCCATCACTGGGTTGAGAAGATCCCCTGGAGAGGGAAATGGCAACCCACTCCAGTATTCTTTCCTGGAGAATCCCCATGGACAGAGGTGCCTGGCAGGCCAAAGTCCATGGGGTCGCCAACCGAGCGACTTCACTTTTCTTTCTGAGCCTTTGAGATGTAAATATTCTACTGGTTTTCCCTAGAGAGCCACCTCTTTGAAATGCAAACTTCAAGTAGGTAAATTCTTATCAGAAGAAAAAAAAGGGAGGGTCTATTTGGAAACTAGGCAAATGGAAAATCTTTGAAGTCTTCTCCATAAATATTAATAAAAAGTTTAAGCCATCTGAGCAGGTAAGCTTAATTTATTCCATTTGCCAGAAACAAGATTTGAATCCAACTCTTCTTTTGTGAGTTTTCATTACCATACTTGTCTTATGGTTAAAATTTTAAAATGAAAGCTTTAAGATCAGTTTTCACATTATTAGCGTGTTTACGTATGTATGTCACAGATGTGTGATATTTTTCGACCTTCAGAGGATACTGTCATAATTAATTTGTGCATGTGTATGCTCAGTCTCTCAGTTTTGTCAGACTCTGCGACCCCATGGACTGTCCTTCCCCCAGGTTCCTCTGTCCATGGGATTTCCCAGGCAAGAATACTAGAGTCGGTTGTCATTTCCTTCTCCGGGGATCTTCTGGACCAGGGATTTAACCTGTGTCTCTGGCACTGGCAGGTGGATTCTTTACCACTGATCCACCTGGAAAGCCCATATAAAGAGCTCTATTTAATTGACTTAAGGAGAGTAAAGTACTTGCATAAATTAATATAGTCTGAGGAATATAGAAACTAAGCCAAATGTTATTCAAGTTCATGTGATCTAGGATAATTTGGGGGAAAACAAGTCTGCTGGCCTGATTAAAACAGGTATTCTTTAGAGTTATCCATGTTAAAAATAATGCAGACATGCAACTTTCATTCCACCTTGGTTTACTAAAAGAGCTGATGTTATCTCTGTCACAGATTTGCCAGGAAAAAAGATAGCTTAAGATGATGGTTAGATGTTTAATGTTTCATGACACTTTTAAGAGTAATATAAGCATAATTGTTAAGAACTGTTGGGGCCAGTGTGAGGAAAGCAAGAGAGACTCCATCTTGAAGCCTGTCATCCATCTTGAAGACTGGATGTGAACTGGGCCTGAGCCCTGACCAAGAGTGAGGAAACCATTGCTAGTGAAAAACAGGTCTCCTGGAGACTTCCCTCCCCACAGATGACAGAGATTATAGTTGAGGCCAGGCTGCCCCTCTTAGATTAACCATGGAAACATCCCCCCTTGATGTATAATTATTGTCTCCACCTTTAACTTTAATTGTTTGTTCTCCTAGCACCTACTTGTTGTTAAAACTCAATCATATACAACAAAGAGGTTGCTAACACGTAATCAGTCATGTAGTAGGGGGTATAAAACTGGCCCTCTCAGAAACATCAGGGTCCTTGTTGGGAACTGATTCCCCTTGAATCCACTGGCATAATAAACTGTATTCCACTGTCTCGAGTGTCCTCCGACATCTGTTTTGTGACTCCGGATTCCACACCGTTTCTGGTGCATCGGCCAGGAAGCCGTCAGAGAGACAGGCCCATTGAGCCTCCGGCTGCCACTTGCTGGGATGAGAGCCTCTGGGAGGGGAAGGTGCCTCCCACTCCAGATCGGCTCTTGTTTAAGTGACTTATCCTTCCAGGCGGACTTCACAAGACTGTGGACAACAGAAGGGAAGCGTGCAGGTAGGTCCCACTATAGTAGTGGAAAAGGGGGCCTGGTCAACCAACCCCTTGGGGCTAGATGAGTCTACGGCAGCTGTGTCCTCATAGGCTCAGTGGGAAATTGTTTATTGAAATAAGTGGTACTCTGTTAACTAGGCCTGTACTGACTGTTTGTCAACGTATCTTTTGTTTTCCAAGGGACTGTCCCCTTTGCCTAGGGACTCAGGGACCTCCCGAGCATTGCTTGGGGTTGGATTGGGAACTGTGGTTTTGGACACAGGTTTGCCTGCACCAACCAGTGATAAGACAGTCTTGGATTTCACAAGGATCAGACTTGTGCAGAGAAGAGTAGGTGGAAGCCTTAATTTATTGGCTCTGGTTGGCTACCAAGAGAGCAAGAGGAGCACAAGAGGTTTATAAAAGGAAAGTGAAAGCAGGGTGGGTAGCGGAGAATCCAAGCCTACCATTCTTGGATGCATGACTAAAAACTTCAAAAAGGGCTTTGGAGGAGACTACGGCATAAAGTTAACCCCAAACAGGCTTAAAACCTTTTGTGAGATAGACTGGCCAAGCTTTAGGGTAGGATGGCCCTCAGAGGGAACCCTAAAATTGGACAAAGTTCAGGCTGTGTACTCTGTGGTAACCAGGCAGCCAGGCTGCCTAGATCAGTTTCTGCACATTGAGTCATGGCTACTAATTGTGCAAAACCCACCCCCTTGGGCCAGAGTGTGTTACCTTAAAAAAGGAGAAAGCAAGATTTTGCTGGTGTAGGCAGAACCCATGCAAGAAAAGCTGAAAAAAAATATATCATGATCCAGAGGAAGAGGAGCTCCCACTTCCTCCCCCATACTGGGGAACATGATGGGGAGTCCCAGAACAGGAGGTGGAAATAAGAAAAGAGGGAGATTTTCCTTCCTCACCTCCCCCGGTGAAGGAGGCTCCTTTCCCTCCTATTGTGCCACCGAGTGTGATGGGAGCGAGTGCACCAGCATTATACACCCACTCCCCGGTTCAGAAGAAGGAAAAAAGTGAGACCCATTGTTTAGAGGTGGCTGAGGTCTACAAAGAAACCTCAAGAGAAAGTGGTTTCGCAGATGCCTCTTAAGGAAGTCCAGGCAGCACTGCAGGTGGGGTCAGACCGGCACATTCATCCTGGCCCCCGTACTCTTTACTACCAGCTGTTCTCCATAGATGAGGAAAGGGGGCTTTTTACTGCAACTGACAAAGAGATAGAAAATAAAGAGGAAATTCTGCTGCTGTTGGAAGCAGTGTGGGAACCCGCTGCAGTGGCAGTAATGCACTGCAGGGGCCACCAGTGGTCGGACACACCTCAGGCGAAAGGGAACTGTCTGGCCAACCAAGCGGCAAAGCAAGCAGCCACCCAGGACAATAGAGCAACAAAACCCATGGAGACGCCTGTGGTGTCTAGCCTACTAACCGCCCGAATGGTCCCAGTCTATGATAAGGAAAACAACCACCTGGGCATGAACTGAGCAAGATTTTAGTTTGCTATTTTGTCATACCCTGTCTAATAGCCCTGTGTGCAGATCTAAGCCGCTGATGTCTAACCTGTGCCAAGAATAACCTGTCTCCCAAGGAGACCGCGCCTTCTGAGATACAATTAAAGGGGACCACTCCATTTAAACATCTAGAAGTGGATTTCACTGAGGTAAATCCATGCCAAGGATACAAATATTTGCTGGTGATGGTATGTACGTTTACGGGATGGATAGAAGATTACCCCACCAAGACTGAAAAAGCTAAGGAAGTGGCCCAATTCTTGCTGAGAGACATTATTCCTAGGTTTGGGTTCCCTCTGAGCATAGAATCAGAAAATGGGCCCACATTTGTGGCTGAATTATTACTCCAACTGGTCTGCAAAGCAGTAAATATTAAATGGAAACTCCATACAGTGTATAGGCCACAAAGCTCAAGAATGATTGAGAGAATGAACTGGATCATCAAGGCGACTCTGGCAAAATGGGTGCAAGAAACTGGCACTCCCCTGGATGGACGTGCTGCCATTAGTGTTAATGAGGATCAGAATGACCCCCCACACAGGTATTCCCCCTATGAGATAATGTTTGGGAGTCCTCCCCCACTTATTCGGGAAGTAAAGGGAAATTTATTACAAAGAGGAGGGATGGAGGTATCGTGGCAACTGGAACAGTTGGGGAAGGTGATCCATGACATCACTCCTTATGTTCAAAGAGAAAGAATTCCCTTTTCTTTAGGTACTACCGTACACCCATAATCACCAGGAGATTTAGTATGCATAAAGGATTGAAAACGGCAGACATTATCCCCCACCTGGAAAGGGCCATGCACTACTGTTCTAACCACTCCCACTGCAGTTAAAGTTGCAGGTATTACTCCCTAGATTCACCACACCCAGCCCAAGATAGCAGCAGAGGAAAAGGGACCTTGGATTGTCCATCCTGACCCAAAGAAACCATTGAAGACCCAACTTGTCTTCCATTGGTGGCCACAGATTCAGGATGTAGCCGCTGCAAATAATTCTGCTGTTCCTGATCACAGGATGACCCTACCAGGACTGCAAACTCAGGGTAATGTGCTCCTGTCCTGGGCCCACTCATATACAAACTTCCATAATACTTCTAACTGTTAGGTTTGTGGGGCCATGCCTTTGTCAGTGATAAATGGACTTCCTTCGTGGGTGTCTCCCCTATGCAGAAGGAACTTTAGCTCCCTCTGCTCATTTTTGAGACAGCAATGAGAGGTGTTTACTTCCTTGGTAACTCACAGCCTGTTGCTTCTTACTTGGTGTAACCTGGACTTTAACCAAATTGATCAAGGCCATGAGGTGACATTTGAGGTAAATGCAAGCCTTACAAAAGTGACCAAAGCCTATACTTTTTTACTTTAAAAAAAAAGAATGAGAACTCAATGGCCAGCCAGAAGGGCAATCCATCAGGTAATTTGAACAATTTTACCAGATATGGGATGAATATTTTTGGATGACCTCAGAAAAGGGCCAACCTATTGTCCCTGCCCCTATCTGTTGGGAACAAAGGGAACAAGAAGTTGGATTTGGTAACCATTCCTTGGATCCAAAACAATTAAAATATGTGGGATACTTGTCCTCTGAGCAATGTGAACAAATATTAGAGGTCACTTATTGCCCAGATTTACCAGCTCGCTGGCCTGGCTCAGATAGGAAGTACAACCCTGGGATCCAATAGGTGGCCCCTAATGGCACCCAATGGCTGTGTGGATCAAATTTATGGCCTTGGCTTCCAGTTGGTTGGGTCAGCTGCTGCACATTAGGACTTGCCTTTGCTCATGGAAGTATATAAGCCATCTTTACAACAAGCCCTAGTAAATTTGCCTTATTTACATGTTGAGTGGGCAAGGTCTGTGATGATTAAAATAAAAGCTCTAACTAACTTCATGAAACAAGCCTGGACAACACAAAGGCAATCCAAGCTTTAAATGAAGAACAAATACAAATGAGAAAGGCAGTGATTCAAAATCAGGTGGTTACATGCTTACAGCCACCCAAGGAGGGACCTGTGCTATAAGTAAAATTGAATGTTGTGTATATATCCTTGATTCATCTGGCAATATACCAGCCAATCTAGACGACATGATAAACCAGGTAGAAGCTATGTCTAATGATAATCCTCCTTTTTAGACGTTGGTATTTTCTTGGATCAAAGGTGATTGGTGGAAAAACTTTTTGTAATTATTTTGTTAATCATTATATTGTTAATTTTGGGGCCTTGTATTCTCCAGTGTGTAACTCGACGTGTAACCTCCAGACTGACAACCTTGCGGCAGTTACATAGTCCCCGTGTGCAGTTCTTACCCATGACTGATGCCCATCGTTAAAGATAAGATGAGTATCAAGAAGCAGGAATGTTGGGACCAGTGTGAGGAAAGCAGTAGAGACTCCATCTTGAAGCCTGTCATCCATCTTAAAGACTGGATGTGAACTGGGCCTGAGCCCTGACCAAGAGTGAGGAAACTATTGCTAGTGAAAACCAGGTCTCCTGGAGACTTTCCTCCCCACAGATGACAAGCAGAGATTGTAGTTGAGGTCAGGCTGCCCCTCTTAGATTAACCATGGAGACATCCCTCCTTGATGTATAATCATTATCCCCCCTCCCCCCTTTAACTTTAATTGTTTGTTCTCCTAGCACCTACTCCTTGTAAAACTCTATCATATACAACAAAGAGATTGCTAACATGTAACCAGTCATGTAGTGGGGAGTATAAAACTGGGCCTCTCAGAAACATCAGGGTCCTTGTTGGGAACTGATTCCCCTTGGACCTACTGGCATAATAAACTGTATTCTACTGTCTTGAGTGTCCTCTGAGGTGTTTCATGACTCTGGATTCCACAACAGAATAAGTATATTAAATAGATGTATTGCAGATAAAAACTTATAAATGAACTTTTCAATGATAACTTTGCTTCATGGTATGTCTACTTAAAAACAGTTTTCAAAAACTTTTTGGTAACTTGAAACCTCAAAGTTTACTGAAACCTCAAAGTATACTGAAATAAGTTAAATGATGGGTATTGTGAATGAAATATATTGCCTGCTATATCAGTAAACAAAGGATGTTGAAGCCATCAAGCCATCACATTACAGATGCCCTAATGGTGAGCTCCTGAGGGAACTCAAGGTAGAATCATAATGCCTGACATCAAACCACCCGACTTTGCAGCCACTCCAGTGGTGCACCCCAAAGAAACTCAGGGTGAGAAAACACAGAAAACAGGCCAGAGAGAGCTGAGGTGTACATCAAAAGAATGATTTCAGTGAGCCCAGACTCTTCCCCATACATAGAAAAGTGGTAAATTCCTTAACTTGAGATACCTGCTTTTCAATTAAGAGTAATCTTTTGATGTTCCAACTATCTGGTCTTTGTTACAAAAACTCCTATATATCCTGGCTCCTCCCTTAGAGTCCTTTGGACAGGAAGGAGATCAAATCAGTCAATCCTAAAGGAAATTAACCATGAATAGTCATCAGTAGGACTAATGCTGAAGCTGAAACTCCAATACTTTGGCCACTTGATGCAAAGAGCCAACTCACTGGAAAATACCCTGATACTGGGAAAGATTGAGGGCAGGAGGAGAAGGGTACGACAGTGGACCACATCACTGACTCAAGGGACATGAGTTTGAGCAAATTTTGGGAGACAGTGAAGGACAAGGAAGACTGATATGCTGCAGATCATGGGGTCACAAAGAGTTGGACATGACAGAGCAACTGAACAACAACAATCCTTACCTCTTCAGAGCAGTCTTTCAGAGCTAGCTGAGAGGCTTACTCCCGAGGAAATCCTGTTTTGTCAACAAAATAAAACATAGCTCTCAGCTTTTACACTGTGAAATTTTTTTCAGTAAACAACATTCACTGAATATCTACATCATTTCCAAATAACATAAAATATTGAAACATTAATTACTAAATATGGGTTTATTCACATTTGACTTCCTATTGCAAAAGAACTAAAGATATTTGGGTTTACTGGCAAATGTTTTGTTTCACATTGAAAAATTTACTATGAAGAAGTATATACTTCTAGAAATTGCGAAATGTATTTACAAATTTGTCAGTTCGCAGAATGTTAGTATAACAGTGCACAGCTGCTTACTTTTTAGTTTTACTAGGAATTAATGATTTAAAATTCTAATTAATATATATAACTAAAACTACTAGAAAAAATATATATATATTCCCTAGTGGCTCAGACGCAAAGAATCTACATGCAGTGAGGGATTCCTGGGTTTGATCCCTGGGTCAGGAAGATCCCCTGGAGAAGGGAGTGGCTACCCACTCCAGTATTCTTGCCTGGAGAATTCCACAGACAGAGGAGACTGGCAGGCTACAGTCCATGGGGTCACAAAGAGTCAGACACAACTGAGCAACTAACACTTTCACTCACTAGAAATAATAAGGGAAAAATCTCTTTGCAAGGAAAGTAGCATGTGGTTTTGGTACAAAAATGGATGAGGTATGGAATGTGTTTTTGTTAAGGGAAAAATAGAGTAATTTTGTCCTTAAAGTAAAACAACTGATTGTTTCAGAATGAGCAATAGGGGGAAAAACATAAGACAAAATCTGAATTAAAAAGTTACAAGAGGTTTGTGGAAAAGGAATCTTAGGAAATTAAATTTTATATACTAGAATGGTTTGATTTAAGCTTTCTTTAAAAATGCATTTTAATAACAAAAGTATAGTGGTGCAAAATAGATTTTGGTTTTCTTTCTGTTAAAAGGACAAACTTTTCTTTAGATTATTGGTCTGCTTTTAATAAAATATTGTAAACAAGATTCACCTTTACCTTTTAAGTAATCTTCCTGGAAAGCAAAGATTTTGTGTCTCACCAAAAAGATTGACTCTGCTCCACACTGTCTTTATCGGACCTTTGATTACTTAAGAAAACCCAGTCTTTTCAGTACTAAAAATAGCTATTTTGTTCACAAATAGTCAGTCTTCTGTATTTAACTTTAAAATTTTCTATTGTCACTTTAAATAAATAATTAAGTATTATTTGTTCTGTGATGCTGTTTAGTCAAACGATAAAACCTTTGACATTTGACTAGAAAAAATGAAATTCTAAATGAAGTCTTTTTGATCTGAAACTAACTTTGGGATTTTCCAGATGGCCACTAGAATATTTCAAAAAAATTATTCTCTCTTCTTATAAAAATAGACATGTTGAGCTAATTGACATGTAAAATCACACTGGAAGTATTATCAATTAAGAAGTGAAGTTTAAACTTCTAAGGTTATATTTGTATGGGTATATGCTATTAATAAATGTTCCAGAAATTATATAAAATTCCTAAAAATATGATATGTCCTGGTATTGTGCTATCAGGCATAATCCCACTTATTTTAAAATGTTATTTCACAGAAATAACCAATTTGCTTGTCAATTTCATTGTAATAAGCTCTCATGAGATCTTTAACCATGGGCATTTTTAAGCCTTTTGTTATCTTCAGATGGTTCTAGTTTTATTTTGATGCTTTTGCAAAAGTGAGATTTAAGAAAAGGACTCTACCCAAAATGCTTGACCAACCAACATCACTGCCAAATTACCAGGTGTCACAACTTGAGTATGTATTTCACAACTTAAGAAGGCTTGACCTGACATCTGGTCTATGCAAACACTGTGCTAAGTCACTTCAGTCGTGTCTGACTCTGTGCAACCCTATGGACTATAGCCTGCCAGTTTCCTCTGTCCATGAGATTCTCCAGGCAAAAATACTGGGAGTGGGTTGCCATTTCCTTCTCCAGGGGATTGTCTCAGCCCAGGGATCAAACCTGTGTCTTTTATGTCTCCTGCATTTTCAGATGGGTTCTTTACCACTAGTGCTTCCCGGGAAGTGAACACTGAAAGTGAAATTTGCTCAGTTGTGTTTGACTCTTTGAGACCCCATGGAGTGTAGCCAGCCAGGATCCTCTGCCCATGGAATTGTTCAGGCCAGAACACTGGAGTGAGTAGCCGTTCCCATCCCCAGGGGATCTTCCCAATCCAGGGATCAGACCCAGGTCTTCTGCACTGCAGGCAGATCTATACCATCTGAACTACCAGGGAAAACCCAAACACTGTAGACCTCGGTATCAAATTGACTGGGAACAAAAGTAGCAAACATCAAGGCAGACTGTCCCAAGACATTGGCTCAGGAGGATCAGGAACATTTCCTTTCACTCCTCCTCTTCTCTTTGACCATACTTTTCCTAACTCCTATAGCAGGAGAGTCTTTATGATTATCTTGTCCACTTATTGTCTCTCCCTGGCCTGGAAACATTTTTCACATATCTCAGGCCATTACAAAGGAGAGTAATCCAAACTCCAACCAACTGCTGGATTTTTTATGATGCTAGTAATCATGTAGTTCTTTCTGTCATAAGCTTCTCCCTAATTTCCAAGCCTCAATTTCTCTGCAATAAGCTTTCTGGATACATATTTCTAGGGAAGTGGAGACAATTACACAAACACATAAACAAGTCAACTGGCTTAAAGAAGTAACCACGCATACACACAGACATCCACCCCTACCTCCATAGGATCACTTCTTCACTTTCATGATTCTAGCTGGTTTGGGTCTCAGAAGCATTCTCCAAACTGTGGACGTTATTTTGTTGCTAATAATTAGTATTATCTCCCTTACATGCTATATTCTCTAATATTAACCAGCCAACTGGTGGTCTCTCTCTAACTAGAACAACAAAAGAGAGCAGAATAATGTAACCAGCTCCAAGAACAGGAACCTGATAGGTCTCTGTCAATACTGCACTGAAACCAAAGAGGCCATGGTAGCTGAGTTATGCTAAGATGGATGTTTTCGATCAAACCATTTGAACTGACAAGTGAATGATCAGACTGTTGAAAATAACTTTCCTGGCCCAAGATGGAGCTGGTCCTGCCCTGGGTACCATATCAGCAAATCAAAACTTAGATAACATTTCTGTCCCTATAAAGTGCTCTGCTTAATCAGAAATGCGGTATATCCAGTCAGCCTGTCTGAACACCAAACCAACTCTGAGCCTTTTCACCCCAAACAAGGTTGACCAAGTAGCCCCAGCCAATATTCAGATATTTTTCTATTTTCCTCTTCCTTGTTTTCTTATTCTTTATTCTATAAAAACACTCTGCCTTCCATTTCACTTTTCAGTTCTATGAAAGGAGACTGACTGTTTATTTCATGAAGTATTAAATTTGTTCATATCATCTGAATTGTTCTCTTTAGTATTATTTTTAATGGTATATAAGGTACTTAGCATAATTTTTCAATAAATGATAACTACCTTTATAGTATCCTTTTACAGTTCTCAGAAACAAAAGTATTTTGGGGATTAAAATGTTATCAATTTCCAGTTTTTATTGTAAAGAATTTTCTTAAATGATTGTGCTTTGCGCTTCCCTTGTGGCTCATGGTAAAGAATCCATCTGCAATGCAGGAGACCTGGGTTTGATCCCTGGGTTGGGAAGATCCCCTGGAGAAGGGAAAGGCTACCCACTCCAGTGTTCTGACCTGGAGAATTCCATGGACTGTATGGTCCATGGGGTCACAAAGAGTCAGACATGAATGAGAG
Source organism: Cervus canadensis (assembly GCF_019320065.1). Taxonomy (NCBI): domain Eukaryota; kingdom Metazoa; phylum Chordata; class Mammalia; order Artiodactyla; family Cervidae; genus Cervus; species Cervus canadensis. The sequence continues at coordinate 31,985,886 of NC_057391.1, forward strand.
ACTTTCACTTTCACTTTGTATATCACATGTATACACTTGTCATATGTTTGAGAAAATGATTCCTAGACCATAGGATAAAATAATTAATTACTGATCTATAGTTAGTAATAAGAGAAGGTTTAGAAGGTTTTCTGACTCCTCCTCAGAATCTGATGGTCAAAATGTCCCGCATTTAAAGGAACTGGTAACAACAAGAGGGAAATGACACATATCGCTGCTATGCCTGGTGGGTCAGTTTGCATCTCAGCTCTGTGGGCAGACTGGAGATAGAGTTGATGTCTTTCACAATATGGGAAGTTCTAAGAATTGTTTGTGAGAAGTTTCTGATTTTATTCCCTTCAATATAGGAGAACAACTGTGGCAAATGTCCAGGGGCTTTTTATCCCAGCAAGTCCTAACATATTTTAACTATTTCAGAAGAATCTGTGGTAGATCAAGTTCCCCAGGCTCTGAAGCTCTGAAATTGTGTGCAAGAGTCGTTAGGGATAACTTTTAGGACTGGGTCAAGACAGAGACTAGCTGTAATGCGTGCACAGAGGACTAACACTAACCCTGCTAGTCCTATGGGGAGCTCTGGGGCTCGTCCCACCTTGAAGCTCTAGGACAAGGTATAGGTGCAGGCTGTCCCTGGGGAAGATTCATGGCCTTGAGCACGGTAGCATTGATGGCCAAGGGCAATTCCTATAGGAGAGTCAATGACTCAGCTGCCACCCTTCTAGCTGCTGGAAGAATGAGTACCTCAGAGCTGAAGGGGTTCCAAACACAGCATCACCAGCTCTTTCCTACAGCCACAGAGATTCTGAACCTCTCCCCAAGAGGGACCAATGACTACATGGCCAAAATTAAACTAAAGCATCTTTTGCCACTGTTCTTGTTGCTGCTGTTTTTAGCGTCATCTGTGATTTTCTGGAAGATACGAATTTCCACTGCCTAAACAAAATTATCTTTATATGGATGCTTTCTGATACTTAGAATAGACCAGAAGGGAAATCCCATGTCTTGGGGGGAAATGCATTTCTCTACCCAGAGAGATCCCCACATGCCACTATGAGCATCTCAGACTTGATATGGCTCACTTTAGGGGAAGACTTCCTGCAGTTAAGAAACTATGATCTCAGAGTTTGGATTTTAAATTAAAGCTCTGTTTGTTGATACAGCTGACAGTGATTTGGGGGAGGGAGGTTGGTAATGCCCACATGGGCAAAATATACTGGTTTCTGCTCCTGATCTGAAATTTAACAAATATATCTTACATATTACAGAAGCCACAAGCTGATGTGTGGCCTGTGGAATGAAGCCTATGAAGGTGGTGAACTAGATTCAGAGGCAGAGAGATGAGAACAGCCTGTCCATCTCTGGTATGTAAGGGTGGTGCCCAAGCAGAGAGACAGATGGCTTTTCTGTCCCAAAAAACAGCTGGTTTGGAATTTCTGTGGTTAGGATCTTGGGGGAGAACAAATAAAATGAGGAAGATGTAAAGAGTAAAATGAACAATGAAAGAAAAGAGAAGAGTCTTACTGAGAGAGAGAGAAAGAATAAAGGAAAGATTTTTTTTCTTCCCTCCTTTGGTCAATAATAACAAGATAAATCTCAGCATAAATAGAGAGAGAGAGAGCATAAAATTATTACTATTTTGTCATCACAACCTCTGCCTCATTTGCAAGCTGTTTGGTGATGATGATGATGATGAAACCAATGGAGAAAATGGAAAGGGGTGAAGAGGAAGAGTAGATAAGAACAGAGAAGGGGGACAATTAGAACCAAAAACCACAGCTGAAACAGGAAATAAAGGATGGCTATCTCAGAGCCCATGAACTTGCCTCAAGATCTTCTATTGGAAACCTTTTTTTAAAAAATTGCAAATTTCTGCTGAAAATTCTTGAAGAAACAAAGGGTCAAGGTTAAAACATCTGGTTTAGCAGGAAAAGGATGGCATCTGCAGTGAGAATATCTGTTTCAGATTCCATCTTGTCATTTAATAGATGGAACCATCTTGTGGTTCCATCATTAATCTCCCCAAGTCTTATCTATGAAGTGGAGCCCAGAGAGTTGATATAAAATTCAAACAATAAAAATTAATGGCAACATTTTGTACTCTGTGCTACACAAACTTAATACCAGACTCTTTTGGAGATAATGAATTTTTGTGATTGATTCTCTGAGTCAATAAGAATCCAGATACTTTTTTTAAAATTTAGGTTTGTTGCAAAACACTTGAAAAAGGGTTTGAAATTTCTTTAATCTCTGAGTTGATGAGATAATACTTCCTCTCTTAAGCGCTAATCAGTGATGGACAGTCATTCAAGCAAATTGAGAGAGAGTTGGAGAAGGAAATGGCAACCCTCTCAGTATTCTTGCCTGGAAAATCCCGTGGACAGAGGAGCCTGGTAGGAGTACAGTCCATGGAGTCACAAAGAGTCAGACACGACTGAGAAACTTCACTTTCTTTCTTTCTTTGGTAAAATTTAAACTTGATAGAGGGCAAGCATTTACCAAATTCAAGTTGTCCTTGAATTTTGTCCAACCTTTTGATGGAGGACACCATTTTCTTCATTACCCCCACCACAGTTTGGCCTCAAGTCAAACAACAGGGAGGGAACACAGCCCCACCAATCAACAGAATTGGATTAAAGATTTTCTGAGCATGGACCCGCCCATCAGAACAAGATAAGTTTTCCCCTCAGTCAGTCTCTCCCATCAGGAAACTTCCATAAGCCTCTTATCCTTCTCCATCAGAGGGCAGAGAGAATGAAAACTACAATCACAGAAAATTAAAAAATCTGATCACATGGACCACAGCCTTGTCTAACTTAATGAAACTATAAGCCATGCTGTGTAGGGCCACTAAGACAGACAGGTCATGGTGGAGAGTTCTGACAAAACGTGGTCCACTGGAGAAGGGAACAGCAAACCACCTCAGTATTCTTGCCTTGAGAACCCCATGAATAGAATGAAAAGGCAGAAAGACAGGACACTGAAATATGAACTCCCCAGGTTGGTAGGTGCACTATATGCTACTGAAGAAGGGTGGAGAAATAACTCCAGAGAGTATGAAGAGACAGAGCCAAAGCAAAAACAACACCCAGTTGTGGATGTGACGGGTGATAGAGTAAAGTTGGATGCTGCAAAGAACAATATTGCATAGGAATCTGGAATGTCAAGTCCATGAATCAAGGCAAATTGGCAGTGGTCAAACAGGAGATGGCAAGAGAGAATATCAACACTTTAGGAATCAGTGAACTACAATGGACTAGAATGGGTGAATTTAACTCAAATGACCATTATATCTACTACCGTGGGCAAGAATCCCTTGGAAGAAATGGAGTAGTCATCATAGTCAGCAAAAGAGTCTGAAATGCAGTACTTGGATGCCATCTCAAAAGCGACAGAATGATCTCTGTTCGTTTCCAGAACAAACCATTCAATATCACAGTAATCCAAGTCTATGCCTCTACCAGTAATGCTGAAGAAGCAGAAGTTGAATGGTTCTATGAAGACTGACAAGACTTTCTAGAACGAACACCCCAAAACGATGTCCTTTTCATTATAGGAACTGGAATGCAAAAGTAGGAAGTCAAGAGATACCTGGAGTAACAGGCAAATTTAGCCTTGGAGTACAGAACAAAGCAGGTCAAAGGCTAATTGAGTTTTGCCAACAACACAAGAGATGACTCTACATGTGGATATCATGAGATGGTCAATACCAAAGTCAGATTGATTATATTCTTTGCAGTCAAAAATGGAGAAGCTCTATACAGTCAACAAAAACAAGACTGGGAATTCACTGTGGCTCATAGCATGAACTCCTTATTGCTAAATTCAGACTTAAATTGAAGAAAGTAGGGAAAACCACTAGACCATTCAGGTATGACCTAAATCACATCTCTTACGATTACACAGTAGAAGTGACAAATAGATTCAAGGGATTAGATCTGATAGACAGAGTGTCTGAAGAACTATGGATGGGGGGTCCTGACATAGTACAGGGGGCAGTGATCAAGACCATCCCCAAGAAAAATAAATGAAAAAAGGCAAAATGGTTGTCTAAGGAGACCTTACAAAGAGCTGAGAAAAGAAAAGATGGGAAAGGCAAAGGAGAAAAGGAATGATATACCCATTCGAATGCAGAGTTCCAAAGAATAGCAAGGAGAGATAAGAAAGCCTTCCTTAGTGATCAATACAAAGAAATAGAGGAAAACAATAGAATGGGAAAGATGAGAGATCTCTTCAAGAAAATTAGAGATACCAAGGGAACATTTAATGCAAAGATGGGCTCAATAAAGGACAGAAATGGTATGGACCTAACAAAAGCAGAATATATTAAAAAGAGGTAGCAAGAATACACAGAAGAACTATACTAAAAAGGTCTTCATGACCCAGACAACCACGATGGTGTGATCACTCACCTAGAGCCAACATCTTGGAATGCAAAGTGAAATGGGCCTTAGGAAGCATCCACTATGAACAAAGCTAATGGAGGTGATGGAATTGCAGTTGAGCTATTTCAAATCCTAAAAGATGATGCTGTGAAAGTGCTGCACTCAATATGCCAGCAAATTTGGAAAACTCAGCAGTGGCCACAGGACTGGAAAAAGTCAGTTTTCATTCCAATCCGAAAGAAAGGCAATTCCAAATAATGTTCAAACTACTGCACAATTGCACTCATCTCATATGCTAGCAAAGTAATGCTCGAAACTTTCCAAGTCAGGCTTCAACATTCCATGAACCATAAACTTCCAGATGTTCAAGCGGAATTTAGAAAAGGCAGAGGAACCAGAGATCAAATTGCCAACATCTGCTGGATCATCAAAAAAGCAAGTGAATTACATGAAAACATCTACTTCTGCTTTATTGACTATGCCAAAGCCTTTGACCGTGTGGATCACAACAAACTGTGGAAAATTCTTAAAGACATGGGAATACCAGACCACCTGACCTGCCTCCTGAGAAATCTGTATACAGGTCAAGAATCAACAGTTAGAACTGGACATGGAACAGTAGACTGATTCCAAATTGGGAAAGGAGTATGTCAAGGCTGTATATTGTCACCCTGCTTATTTAACTTATATGTAGAGTACATCATGTGAAATTCTGGGCTGGATGAAGCACAAGCTGGAATCAAGATTACTGGGAGAAATATCAATGACCTCATATATGCAGATGACACCACCCTTATGGCAGAAAGTGAAGAAGAACTAAAGAGCCTTTTGATGAAAGTGAAAGAGGAGAGTGAAAAAGTTGGGTTAAAACTCAACATTCAGAAAACTAAAATCATGGCATCTGATCCCATCACTTCATGGTAAATGGATGGGGAAACAGTGGAAACAGTGACAGACTTTATCTTTTAGGCTCCAAAATCACTGCAGATGGTGACTGCAGCCAAGAAATAAAAAGATGCTTACTCCTTGGAAGGAAAGTTATGATCAACCTAGAAAGAATATTAAAAAGCAGAGACATTGCTTGGCCCACAAAGGTCTGTTTAGCCAAAGTTATGGTTTTTCCAGTAATCATGTATGGATGTGAGAGTTGGACTATAAAGAAAGCTGAGTGCCGAAGAATTGATGCTTTTGAACTGTGGTGTTGGAGAAGACTCTTGAAAATCCCTTGGACAGCAAGGAGATCCAACCAATCCATTGTAAAGGAAATCAGTCCTGAATATTCATTGGAAGGACTGATGCTGAAGCTGAAACTCCAATACTTTGGCCACCTGATGTGAAGAACTGACTCATTAGGAAAGACCCTAATGCTGGGAAAAACTGAAGGCAGGAAGAGAAGGGGAGACAGAGGGTGAGATGGTTGGACGGCATCACCAACTAGATAGACATGAGTTTGAGTAAGCTTGGGAGTTAGTGATGGACAGGGAAGCCTGCCATTCTGTAGTTCATGGGGTCGCAAAGAGTCAGACACAACTGAGTGACTGAACTAAGTTTTCCTTATGGCTTATGTCAATAAAATTAAACCTCCTTTGAAAATATCCATCAAAAAGTATGTGTTCATTTTTCAAGTATAACTGTTGTAATGTTTCCAATAATGGCTCTATAGCAATGCAAGATCATCAACTTAAACTACTTTTGAATTGACCAGGGAAGTTTCATTAGGAACAGCTTTCTTATTATGACAAATACATTTGGATTTTTTCAGCTCTTTCAGAAGTGGTCACCAGTAGAAACGGTGTCTTCAGTTAACCTATTCCTTACTACATGAGAGAACTAGGATTTTCCTTTAGCCACTGATTTCTGGAGAAATTTGGAGATGAACACATTTTCATTTGCCTTTCAGCTGAACTCTTGCTCCTCAGATTTTGACCATCACCTGCGGAAGCTAAGTAGTCACTTCTTTGCACTCACATATGTGGGCACCCATTGTCCATATTCTCCCATCTTGCTTCTTTACTTCTGCGTTCAATATTTCTCCCTGACCCAGAATGTATCAGTACTCATATGTTGACACAATTAAGTAACTAACACAAAACACTTCTCAACTCTTCTTCTTTCCCCTGATTCATTTGCTATTTTTGGAAGACCTTCAAGAAAGATGTTGTGCCTCCACAAAGATAACAGCCAGATAATGGATATACCAAAAAAAAAGAAGAAGGCAGCAAAAATTTTCACACACATATTCTTGTAAAACACAAATGACATCTGGATGCCATAAGGTAGATTTTTCATTTGCTGGTAAAATGTCTCTTGGTTCTTCTATTATAGAACCATAAAGCAAGGGATGCTGTTACAACTCACCTGTTCTCCAGAGCAACTCTGTTTACTCTAGGTCTATGCTTAACCTGCTTTTAGTAAAATGTTAACCAGTAGAGAAGGTTTGGTATCCCCAGTGCAGAAAATTCACATCAGCAATGTCATGGTCACTATTAACCACCAGAAGGTGCTTGTTTCCATATGGAATAGATTCTAAGAAATTTTATTTTTCAATTCAAGCTCTGTGAATTATATTCAGAATAAAAGAAAAAGAATCTTCTAAGATTCCAAGTGGTCTGCAAAACCCATTTATATGACAGCATAAAGACTGATTGAAGCGTTTTTCCCCTCCCAGGGCTCTGCTCATTTTCAGTCAATGCTTATATCTTATGATGTCCTGGGACTCCAAGGTGTCATCCTCAGATAGCGATCTGAACCTGATTTTGCACTTAAGAAGCTACTTTGCTGCACATCAGCATATTTTGCTCTTAGGTCAGGTCTGATGAGGGCACTCCCTGTGTTGTTCCCCCTGCAATGCCTTTGGAAACTGCACATTCTAAAGCAGGAAGCTTTTTCGTGCTTCTGGGCTGGTGTTTATGTGACTCCCTCAGTTTAAAATGTTCCCACTTCCTCCAGTTCTCAAAGTATTAAAATACTTTAAGTCTGACTCAAATGCCGTCTCCTTTCTAGAATTCTCCCTCATTCCCCACAATAAGAATGAATTGTTCCTACTTCTGCACTCTATGCAGCATATTATTTGTCCCTCTATTTTGTACCTATCCATCCTCCCTTTTCTTATACTTAGTTAATTTCACATCTGTTTCCTTTTTCCAGCAGAAATGCATAAATACTTCTGGGTATCCCAGATAAAATAGGACAGATGGAAATAAGACTTGGTTGGAATCCAATCCATATTGTCCTTTGTTCAAGAAGACATTTTTTTTTAAACCAATAGTCTAGGTGTTCTTTTGTTTTGTTCTTTAATTTCACACCTAGAATTTTCCAAAGAAACACATTTTTCATGTCTCCTGACCTTACTTTGCCTCATGCTGTAATGGAGACATTGCAGAGATCAAAAATACAAAGTTCTGTTTTTGAGAGTTGCTCATAACTCGGGAAATCAAGCAAAAATTCCTCTATCCATCTCAGAAAGCCAAAAGCAGGACTCTAACCCAGAAGAACAGCAATTCAGGGATGCTTATTTTATTCTCATCCACTGACTCCATGTCAGAGAAAAGTGTCCGTCCTACAGCCTGTATCCCTCATGATCAACTCCTCCTACAAGTATTGAACACTCTTGACCCCAAATCAACTCTTTACAAAAGCAGATTCCCATCCAAAGAGAAAAAAACAGCACCTTGAGGCTAAACACACTATAGACATTATTTGTGTTTTATGCCATATCATGAACATCAAAAATACAAGGTTATACAAAACCTAGAGTGGATAAAGGAACAGGGTCCAACCCGCCACCATATCCTCCTCACTCATTCCTGTAGGGTTTTACTTTTTCCTAGAACCTTCCTGAAGTAAACAGCTAATAAGTTCATATTCCTCAAAGTGAAAGTTGAGACAAAATTTTTCATGGAATTTGTTCATGAGAGATGTTTTTCTTACCTGTGTGGTTGCTGGCCCTGTAATTACCCCAAGAGCAAATGGTGAGTCTAGAATATAGTATCAGAGCAGAACACCAAATCTGAGGTGCACAGATAGATGCATCTTCCCTATTGACAAAACACATTATTCTTCTTAGAATTGTTTTAGCAACAAAAGCAGTCTTTGCACAGTTCTCTGAAACCGGGAAATACACCTCCTACTCTATGATAATTTACCTCTCCAACAATTAACTGCTGCTACTGCTAAGGCACTTCAGTCGTGTCCGACTCTGTGTGACCCCATAGACAGCAGCCCATCAGGCTCCTCTGTCCCTGGGATTCTCTAGGCAAGAACACTGGAGTGGGTTGCCATTTCCTTCTCCAATGCATGAAAGTGAAAAGTGAAAGTGAAGTTGCTCAGTCGTGTCCGACTCCTGGCGACCCCATGGACTGCAGCCTACCAGGCTCCTCTGCCCATGGGATTTTCCAGGCAAGAGTACTGGAGTGGGGTGCCTTTACCTTCTCCCCCATCAACTAAAGAAGGGGCCAAAAAAATCACCTGCTCTCCTGTCACTGATCATGCTACTCCTCCTTCCTTGCCTAATCAAATTCAAGTTCCTTACTTAAAAGAAAAGCAGTGTGAGCTTAGCCTGTTTGCTTTGCCTTTACTAACTGGCCAGACCACAAGATAATGCTAATGTTTAGGCAGGCTCTAGGTCAAATTGTGAGGTACATATGGAACATTTGACATCTACACCCTGTGGAGAATTAGAAATATCTGCTGTGACCTCAGGAAATGTCTGTAGAGGTCGAACACTTCCCAAATAAAGAGCAAGGCTGACATTAAAAAGAATTCATTTGAATCAGTTCTAATGAGATGGATGAAACTGGAGCCCATTATACAGAGTGAAGTAAGCCAGAAAGATAAAGACCATTATAGTATACTAACACATATATATGGGATTTAGGAAGATGGTAATGATAACCCTATACGCAAAACAGAAAAAGAGACACAGATGTACAGAACAGACTTTTGGACTCTGTGGGAGAAGGTGAGGGTGGGATGTTTCGAGAGAACAGCATCGAAACATGTATATTATCTATGGTGAAACAGATCACCAGCCCAGGTTGGATGTATGAGACAAGTGATCAGGCCTGGTGCACTGGGAAGACCCAGAGGGATCGGGTAGAGAGGGAGGTGGAAGGGGGGATCGGGATGGGGAATACATGTAAACCCATGGCTAATTCAAGTCAGTGTATGGCAAAAACCACTACAATATTGTAAAGTAATTAGCCTCCAACTAATAAAAATAAATGAAAAAAGAAAAAAAGAGCAAGGCTGAATAAGAGCAAATACTGGAAAGGTATCAAATCATCCAGGTTAATTTAACACATTAAATGTAATTGCAATTTCAATCAAAATACCAATGGAACATTCTTTTTTTTTTTTTACATTTCATTTGACAAAATTATTCTAAAATTTTCCTGGAAGAACGATCTTTTAAAATATCCAAGAAAAGAGTTTTAAATAATAAGATAAAGATGAAAACAATAAGAAGAGGGAATTCATTCAAGTTATTAAACCATATTATGAAACAATAATAATTTAAACAGTGGTGGGGAGCTTGCAATAAATAGATAAAGTGGACAGGAATTAAAGTTTAGAAACAAAGGCAAGTTCACATAAAATATGGTATATGAAAGGGATCATGGCAAATCACTAGAGAAATAATGGATTATTTAGATACTTAGCTAGATGTAAACAAGAATGTTTTCTTTCCTCATAACACATCAAATTAAATCCCAGACAAACTCAAGAACTAAACAACTGCACTGTTTTAAAAATCTGATAGAAAATAATCAATATTTTTTAGATCTTCAGACACAGAAGTTCTCAAATATTTAAATATAGAATCAATAAAATATATTAATAACAGTGATAGATCTGACAGAAAAAGCAAACCACTGAATGTCAACAATGCCATCCACAAAAATTAAAAACAAATGGAAAATTCACATACACAAAGATTTCTTTTACAAAGATTGTAAAGGAAAATTCATGGCAGAAAAAAAGATTTTTTTTAACTATAAAGCACTTCAAAATCAGCAACAGAAATAACAAAAGTAAAGACCTAAAAATATGTTCAACATAATTAACAGACAATTCAGAAAAGAAATAAAAAGACTAGATAGCAAGATGAATTCTTATCCTTTCTAGGAATAGATATAAATTTAGACAATAAAACAGTTTTTTTTTTTTGCTAACCAAACTGGCAATGACTGAAACAAAATAGGCTCATTGAGGTGCAGGAAAATGGGGGCTTCAATCTACTACTGGTGAAAAGTACAAATGTTTCCTACTTTCTAGGAAGATGGAATGACAAGCTGTATCCAGAGCCCAAATACACGCATACTCCTTTACTCATAAAGTCCTCAAAGAAAGTTAGTCAAATTTTTCAAGATTTATATAGTAAATATTAATCACATTATTTATATTTCAAAAGTAAAAATCAATAATAAGAATTAAGTAAATATTATAAAGCCACTTAAAAGGATGCCATAGAATAAAGGTATGGAAAAAATATTCATAATATATGGCTAAGTGTAAAAGATTTGATTTTGTAAAATCGTACATACACACGAACATGTGCTTTCATATAAGCACACAAATACAAAAACTAACTAGAGGGCTTTGCCTCAAAATGCTATCATTGAATGATCAGGTTACAAGTAATTTATATTCTCTCCTCTTAGGCTTTTCTGTGTTCATATACACCAAAGACTTTCATGTAGATTTAAGATAATTTTTAATTGAAGAAAATGATATTAAAATCATAAAGACAAAGAGTAAGGTAGCTATAATAGAATAAAGTATTTTACCTATGTCTCTCAAAACACTTCTCTTTAAAAATTATTCTTACAGTTCTTTAACCACATCCTCCTTAAATTCAAGCACCACGACACAGTTGGTTGGAAATAGTTGCTGGCAATCTTCAATTTTAATTTAGTTCCTGGAAATCTGCACTTTAACAGCTGGGAAAATGGACAACTGTATATTAGCGGATTCACTTTGTCTTATGAACCTAGGTCTAAATTGCTCATATTTAGCTATTGGAAAGTTCCTGGTATGAGCAGAGGGAGGTTTAGAATTTAACGATGTCAACAGTATTAAAAAAAAAAACAACTCTAGTTTATCTGCCCCCAAGGAGAGAGGGAAAAAGAAAAAAAAAACTCAACCTTGGCAACTCCAGGGCATTTTCTATAACTAGACACATATAACTCTCCTGGAATGAAATGGATGTTTAATCCATTTTCCTTCTCTGTGCTTTCAGTCTACTGTTGCATCCAAGTCTTAAAGCATTTCTACGGCTAGTTGTCAGCAATAGCACCAGACTTAGACTGGCCTGGAATGGCCTGCAGGGTGGTGAAGCAGAGACTCTCAACTCCCAAACATCCTCCACTTAGGAAAAGATCATGAAATATCCCCAGAGACTCTTGGGTTCTTTGAGAACCACATGTTCTAGGACAAGCTACTCAACGTCCCTGTGTCTCAATTCTTCCTGCAAAAGATAGGGACAGTAATGCCAATGCTAGAAAGATCCAACAAGGAATAATCTTTATAAGAAGGAGACAAAATGCTTTAGGGGGGAAAAAGTTGTACAAATGTCCTGCCATTTCAATAATGCTACACTGAAAAAGCCATTGGTTTTAGCATAATGAGATTGGAGAGTCTTCACTGGGCATCCTTAAAGGTTAGCAACTTCAGGAATGACCTTTCTGTTAGATGTTTGCAGCCACTGGATTGTGCTGACAAAGGGGAAAGGAAAAGAAGACTTCTTACCAAAACCAAAACCTAACAAGAACTGAAAAAAAGAACAATCCACACTTCTACCCTATGTCCTCTAATACCTACTCTTTTAACCACGATGGCAGAAAAAGTACAAATCAACTATCTTATTCAAACATGCACCACCAGCATTATATAGTTTTCCTTCAGTCATTTTCCTGGTAATTCTTTTTCCTCTCACACCTGTCCTTTTGTCCTAGGTAATACCTCTTTCCTGTCCAAGCTCACTCACCCTTAACTTTCTTTACTTCTTGACATTTCTGCAGAGTAAACCACAAGCACAATTAAAATGAAAAGCTTGTAAACTAAGATAATCATGTCTACTGAAGAAAAGAAGTGAGGAGGGATGCTCCTCAACAGTTTTTCTGTGTTGAGACTGAGTCAGTGGGTGAACTGGGCTAGGAGACTTGAAGATATATTCATTAAATACATGCCCTTATCACTTTAGGAGAGTTTTAGCAGTATGTCTCATCAAAGAATCTAAAATACTACATCTCTGGTCTTACAATGACTTGCTATTATATTTATGTGAACTTAAGGGAAATGTTATAGGAGCATGCTCACAGTTGTTCCCAACCGCTGTCCACCAACAGCACAACCATTCTTATCACACATGTATTCTTTCACTAACATTTTTCCAAAGGGATGAGAGAAAAACAAAAAATTCATCCATTTGCTTTTTTCAAATAACATTAAACCCACAATGATATTTACATTCGATGTGGGAGGGGTATAAAGAAGAGGACTCTAAATATGGGCTTTGGTGTTTGGTTTTGTGTTGATTCCATCACTTGCTAGTTCTATTAATTTCCAAGAGATGCTGTAACAGATAACCACAAATGGGGTGGTTTAAAATAACAAATTATTTTCTTATAACTCTAGAATCCAGAAGTCTAAGATCAAGGTGTTGCCAGAGGTGCTTTCTTCAGGAGATTCTGAGGGCAAATCCATTTCATGCCACTCTCTTAGCTTCTGCTGATGGCCAATAATCTTGAATGTTTCTTGTCTTATAGATGCAGCACTCCAATCTCTGCTGCCATCTTCATATGGCCTCCTCTGTGTGAGGCACACATATCTTTCTCCTTTCTTCTATAAGGAAGATAGTTGTTGGATTCAGGGCCCACCCTAAATCAAGGGGGCTTCACAAGTAGCTCAGATGGTAAAGAATCTGCCTGCAATGCAGAAGACCTAGGTTCAAACCCTGGGTCAGGAAGATCCCCTGAAGAAGGGCATGGCAACCCACTCCAATATTCTTGCCAGGAGAATCTCATGGACAGAGGAGCTTGGCAGGCTACAGTCTATGGGATCTCAAAGAGCCAGACACAACTGAAGCGACTTAGCACATACACTAAATCTAGGATGATAATCAGGTCAAGATCCTTGACTTAATTACATCTACAAAGACCCTATTTCTAAATAAAGTCACATTCACAAGTACTGGGCATTAGGACTTGGACATATCTTTTTGAAACTATCATCTCTCCCACTTCACCAGCTGTGTGACCTGCTCTGTCACCTTTAAGCCTCAATTTCCTTACCTACAGGGTAGGGATACTAATTACAATATTGTAGAATCATGTGGAAGTTGCTCAGTCATGTCCAACTCTTTGCAACCCCATGGACTAGAGCCCACCAGGCTTCTGTCCATGGGGTTTTCCAGGCAAGGATACTGGAGAGGGTTGCCATTCCTTTCTCCAAGGGATCAAACCTGGGTCTCCTGTACTGCAAGCAGATTCTTTACCATCTGAGCCACCAGGGAACCCAATCGTAATCAAGCTTAAGTAAGATAATAGTTACAAAGTGCTTAGTATATTGCTGATTTCTAGTAAACATTCAATGATTGTCAGCTGCTGGTATTACTAGTATTATCATTATTTCACTATTCAGCTTCTTGCATGATTTAGAGGTAACAGAGCACAATTATTTTCCCAACAGTCTTATCTCCAGGAAAGGATGGATGCACATTGACTATAGACCTGGCTTTAACTTTTGCAATTCCCCAAGTCCTTAATATTATTAAGTACATGGTTGCTGAGACCCTGAGATTATAGGGTACAGACTACAGCTGATTCCTGCTGTGCTGATATAGATGTAAAGATTGGCTTTCTACTCTGGAAAACAGTATGAGGTTCCTCAAAAGGAGTTGCCATATGATCCTTCAGTTGCATTCCTGAGCACGTATCTGGGACAAAACTGTAATTCAAAAAAACACATGCCCTCTATGTTTATAGCAGCACTGTTCACAATAGCCAAAACCGGAAACAATCTAAATGCCCCCTGACAGATGAATGGATAAAGAAGCTATTACATATATACAATGGACCACCATAAAAAAGAATGAAATAATGCTATCTGTAAAAACCTGGATGGACTTAGAGATGATCACACCAAGTGAAGTAAGTCAGAAAGCGAAAGATACATACCATAAGATAACACTTCTATGTGGAATCTAAAATATGACACAAATGAACCTATTTGGAACAGAAACAGACTCACAAAAACAGAGAATAAACTTATGTTTGCCAAGGGGGATGAGATGCAGGAGAGCGATGAATTGGAATTTTGGGATTAGCAGATGCAAACTATTATGTATAGAATGGATAAGCAACAAGGTCCTACTGTATAGCACAGGGAATTCTAGTCAATACCCTGTGATAAACAGTAATGGAAAAGAACATAAAAAATGTATATTTATTTATAACTGAATCACTCTGCAGTACAGCAGAAATGAACACAACTATACTTCAATAAAATAATTTTAAAAAAAGAAAAAGACTGGCTTTCTTTTTCCTTTTCAAAATCAGCCTTCTCTCCTTATCCTCTCTTCTGGAACTTCCCAAGAAAATAACAAGTAAAGAGATGCTATTGTTCTAGGATTTCTGAGAGGATGCTTATGCTAAAGTTTTCTACTCTGACAAATGAAGCATCACTTAAAATCCCTGGCCACCAGTGTGACATTCTGCAGAGGCAGCAGCAGGATATAACTTTCTGCTAACACTCCTCACTCACTCTAGTTTCCCATCACTCTTCTATGTGAAAGTGAAAGTTGATCAGTCATGTCCAACTCCTGCGACCCCATGGGCTGTACAGTCCACGGAATTCTCCAGGCCAGAATACTGGAGTGGGTGGCCTTTCCCTTCTCCAGGGGATCTTCCCAACCCAGGGATCAAACCCAGGTCTCCCACGTTGTGGGCAGATTCTTTACCAGCTGAGCCACAGGGAAGCCCAAGAATACTGGAGTGGGTAGCCTATCCCTTTTCCAACAGATCTTCTTGATCCAGGAATCGAACTGGGGTCTGCTCCATTGCAGGTGGATTTTTTTTACCAACTAAGCTATGAGGGAAGCCCCTTATTCTATACTTTGACTCATTAGAGTACATGAAGGTATAAATTACAGACTAGATGCACAATTCATTCTTCCCACAATGTCAGCCACCACCAGCAGAAATCAGTATTGTCACAAAATGGGAATGAATTCCAAAGGACTCAATTAAAACACCAAGTGCAATATTGTAATATGGAAGAAGCTTTGTATTCTACTATAAGTTAATCATTAAAGGGATGTTGCCTATAAGCTTAAAATACACATAATGACCTATCTCTGAGAACCCTGCTTTCCAGGCAATGAGAATTAAACTAAAATACCTTTGTTTAGCTTACAGGAAAGTTCCTGACCAGGACCATATGTGAGTGAATGCAGAAAGGAAGAAATTAACACATCCCCTCTGGAGGCTGATGGGGACCAGGACATGTTTGACTTTAGTCCCTCCCCTTTTAGTATAAAAGAAGCCTGAATCCTAACTCAGGCAAGATGGTTCTTTGGGACATGAGCTCACCATCTCTTCGGTTTGCCAGCTTTCTGAACGAAGTCACTACTCCTTGCCCTAACAACTCGATTTATTGGCTTCTTGTGTGGCAAGCAGTAGGAGCTTGGGCTCTATAACAAACAAAATAAGAATGACTTTCAAAGGAATTGATAACACCAAATGCAGTATTAATGAATAGAGTATCTACCAGAGTAATGTGGTAGGCATTCTGAAGAAAAAGAAACACAAATAAGAACTGAGTACAGCAAAAAATTCTCACCATACCATGTTTCTTAGTCATTTAAAAAATGTATAACTATTCACAGAATTTTCTCCTAAATCCTTACTTTTATTTACTTATCTACAGGACAGAATACCTATCAGGTAGAGGTTTTGTTCACATGATTGAACAAGATACACATCCACAAATAACTGGTTGTTGAGTTCCAAACTTCCATTCCATTTACTAAGTAGTTTCATATATTTAGTCAAAACAGCCTCCCCAAATTTTATGTAGATGTGACCTTTAACATATATACATGTATTAATGAATTTTACTCCAAACCTTTAAGGATTGAT
Organism: Cervus canadensis; assembly: GCF_019320065.1. Taxonomy (NCBI): domain Eukaryota; kingdom Metazoa; phylum Chordata; class Mammalia; order Artiodactyla; family Cervidae; genus Cervus; species Cervus canadensis. Next base: position 32,002,405 of record NC_057391.1, read on the forward strand.
TTAAATAAAGCCTAGTGAAAAGGTTAATAACAAAAGCTTAGCACAATAAAGAGTCAGAATTGGGTAGGGAATTTTTTATTTTTTAAATTCTTAAATAAACAAACAAAAAACATATAAGGAGGCTCTCTGCTGCCACACTGCAAGCTTTGAAAGTGTTTAAAGTGAAAAGCTCTTAGGAGGTTTCTGACTTAAGAAAGAAAAGATATATTTTTAGTGCCTAAGATCCAAGGATGTGAAGATAAGGGAAAACATGAGCCGTTTCATTGTTTGGATTTAGCTGCATATTTTTTCTTTCTGAAATCTGCTCTATTTGGAGTTGACAGGGTGAATGAGTGGCCCTGCCAGTCTGGTGGTTACATGATCCTATGCAAAATGCAGATGGCAGGAGAAGTCGTTCCCCATATGCCCTGGCGTGGACCATCCCCGGAGCTCTCTACAGAAAGGGATCATCCCATCCAACTCTGTGGCTAGTGGCAAAACGATCTGTTGAACTGCCCCAAAGCACAGAGCCTGGCCTACTGATGAACTGACAGCTCAAAGGGTCAAGCAAATGATTTTGTGTTTTCTTCCCAGGAAAAAGAAATTTAATTCTGGAATTCAGAAGAACCTATTATGGAAATTGAAATCTAAGATGGTAATACAATGAGTGACTACAACTCTGGAGTGACAGAATCATGAAATACAAGGGGGAATGGTGTCCTGGGATCCAAATATGCAGCCAGAAATGGACTTGTCACAACTCAGTTTTGTATGAGGGCAAACTTTGCCTCAATATTTAAGCAGAAGCAAAACCTTGGCTATATGTTCCCTTTTGGAAAGTCACCCCAGCTCCACACAGTTATCTAATACTAAATCTTCTTCTAGAAAATAAAATGAGAAAGAATCACTGCACTGATTTCCAACTAAATGCTAAATGAGCATCCAGAACCAAAGTTGTGTCCAGCATTTAAAACATTCAAAAAACAAATACTAAGCCGTTTGACATATTTCTTCAAGGTGCTGGCCTTTTGGAAATCTTGGGGAATGCTATGACAAGAATCAAAGTCAGAAACATATGTAGCATCCACCCTTTTTACCAGACTTAGAAAATTCACAGAATCTCTGAAGGACAGAAACAGAGGGGAAAATAGAGCAGTGGAAGTCAAAATGAAGTGGGTTGACTCATTCAAAGAGAAGGACAGAAATTCATAGATGATCAAGGAACAGATTTTTTTTTTCTCTCCATCTTATCACATTCAAGCTCCTTGCTAGGTTTTGAGTTTGGAGTACAAACTTCAGTCACACTGTCCAAGAAATATTGCCATCAAGAGAAGTCTATGCCTTCATTGGAACTTCAGAAGATTACAGGTTTGCCACAAGTTCCTGTACTATCTTGAAAAGCATAATAATCTTAGCAGATACAAAGTTAGGCCAATAGTGTATTTAGTCCATTTCTCATACTCTGTCTCACCAGAGAGTCCTTTTGGACCTTTCCCTCACTGCCTCCAAGAAGGGTATAAAGATATAGACAATTATTCCTTTAGGGACTCTGGAAAATCCAGGAAAAAATAACTAGAAGTTAAATGAAATTAGAGGATATCCTTAGTAAGGGTAAAGGACATGAAATACTTTACTACCAGGGATTTCAGCCTTCTAGGGATCAAAGAACCCCAAATGGAATCTAAACCTAAGACTAGTTGACAGTTCTGTTTTTTTAAAATGTGATGATAGCTTGTGTCTTTGTTCACACAGAGTGTATGCCTTTCTGTTTTAAAGATTTGGGGATGAGAAGAGTGACACAAAATACAACATGGACCACGAATGAAAATTGCTTTGGATACAGCACTTTGGACATGCAAACGCAGGAGATGCCAGTCCCTGACACCCCATATTTCTTTCTTTGATCTGACTCTTCAAACATGATCCATGTACTGGCAAATTTCTCTCATGTCCCTGGTAAGCTTCAAAGTAAACCACTGGTTGGCCCCAAGATCTCTACATTGGCTTTCCAACCCATCGTTTTTATGTATGAATAAGAAAAGACTATTTAGTGGTCATGCTACATATGGTTTTCATATTGTCCCTTAATCACTCAGTTTGAAAGTAAATCGAAGAGGAATAGAGTTAAAGTTCTTGGGATTGGGGTGAGAGCTTCAGACTCCTATAAGCCAACATTAATGTGCAGAGCATTTAATACAATTCTGGAACATCTGCAGGGCAGCTGTCTTATGTAGCCCAAGTTCACAATAACCTTTCATTACATGTCACCACAGAATGAAAAACAGATATATGTGTGGTGGGGGGCAAGTGTGTGCATGTGTGTGTGTAATTTATAATTGATGTGGCTTAAATTAAAAACAATGACAAATGACTTGAACCTGTTTTAAAAATCTGACTATGAATACTCACCAGGGATACACTGAGTAATTATTAAATTAATGACTCAAGAAGGTTGTTCACATATGCTGGAAAAGAGAAATTATCAATTGTCTTCAAGGCAAGATAAAACAGCTATATGATTCAAATATCCAACTAAGCTGGAAAAGCCTGGCTGACCTGAAGAATGAGCCTGAATATCTGCTCAGGGTCTGTGGTAGATCTCAGCTCCTTTTCTCCCTCTTAGTCTTGACTTCTCTGTGGGTAGAGGCTCACCACTCAAGACCACATCTTGGTTTCTCATCCCTAGGTTTCAGTCTGTGGCCACGTAACTCTGCTGCTGCTTTTGATTCTGTCTCTCCAACTGATAGAGCAGGGCTGTCGTCCCCAAAACACCCACCCTCCACCTTTAGAATGATCAGAACCTTTCTATAAGCTGTTGATTCTTATTTTTTTCATGCTCTCCCAAATTCAGGCAATACCAAATTAAATAGGATTCCTTACTACAGGACTCCTCAAAGCCTTCAGCTTGCCAAAGTGTATTATGGATCCAGGAGGGATAAAACAGGTTTGGTCCAGTTGGCTCTTTCCCTGGGGCTTAAACATTTTTTTAACTCATAAAATAAAATTGACTTGTGTTTCTTTTTCTCCTACCACTCAAAATATTTGAAAGTTTGAGTCAGCCCTCCATAATAATAGAGCAATAATAGAGAATTCATAGAGTACTTAAAGGATGCTATGGAAAATTCAGAAGAAAATAGTTCATCTAATTTTGAGGGATATGAAGTATTAATACTCAAGCCATTTCTGAAAATTTGCTATTTTGTTCACGCTGATTCCTTTTGAAGAATAAAATTAAAAATAATTTAAAATTTATAGATAATTTAAAAATTATCTTTGTATTTTATTCCTTTTAATTTTATTCAACAGTTGTCACTTGCTGTTACTAACAAGTAAGAAAAATGTCTTTCAAAGGCTTCCCAATATCAGGTATGTCAAGAATGGCAGGGCATACCTAAGCAGTGTCACCAAAATAAAAAGGAAAGATACAAATCTACTAAATACCTAGACAATGAGTCAATCAGGATTGAGCGCCTTGAGCTGAAACAAGCAGGGGTGGAAATGACTAAAATAAAGGACAGCCAGGCTACTGAAGTAAATTACAGCTGGTAATGAAATTAAACTCTTAAATTCAAGGTTTTTAAAATTTGTTTTGGGGTGAGTGTGTATGTAGGTTATGTAAAGGGCATAGGTCTGGAGGTAAGGTTTTCAATGGTACAGAAACAAACAAGTTGGAAATTTTTAGTCAAATAAGTGCAGAGTGGAGAGTGCATCCAGATGGAAAATTAAAATTAAGTTTAAAAACAACCTAAGGGATCCAAAGGTCTGTAAAAGGAATATTCTATGACTGGAGAACATGGCTAAGACATACATAACTTCATCACTATGTGGATCGTTCAATATTTCTTGTGCAGCCTAATAAAATGTGCCCAAAGATAGCATTCTAAGCTACACAGAAAATACCAAAGCCCAGACATACTTCAGTGCCAGTCTCTGGGCAGGCTGGCCTAAGGCAAGATATTCTGGAACACCTGGTTGGCTGGCAGACTTTCCTTGACTGCAGCATTTGGGGACCAAAAAGGCATTTATTTCAGCTTCTCTGATCCTTTCATATGGTAAAGAAGCAATCAAAGAATACTGGCTTTATTTTTCTAAAGCATTGGTTTTGATCCACCTAAAAGGAAATGGTGGGGGTGCTAAGAGAGAAGAGGAATAATGTGTTTCACAGCTTCAAATCAAGCACTGTTGGAAAAAATGTCCAGAAAGCAATTCAGAGTGAAAATATTTGCTTTCTGGCTAAATAGCCAGTAGCTTTTTATTGCAAAATGGAAATAAACAGTCCTCCACATTTATACCAAAAATGGGCAATCTACAAATAGCCCAAATCCCAAAATAAAGGTATTGCCCAACAGACTACAACATGATTCACTGAGGTCTTGACTTCAGTTTCCTCAGTGGTTACAGTACATAGATTGGAGTGGGCTGGAGTTGTGATTAACAAAATCTCAAATATTCTCAGTTTTACCCCATAGGGTCATGGCCAGTGTATCTGTGCCTTTCACTTTGTTTACTGGACAGATGCCGTCTCTCCTTTACAGTGTCCTGGGATGTTAAAACCCATGTCCAGACAATATGCAAGGACAGTAATAACAAATTAAATTAAATGAGAGATATTTATGTGAAACTGTTCTATTTAATGGCAAATAGCTTACAAAAGAGAGGATTAAAAATAGACATAAAGTCAATGATGTTTACAATGAGAAAATAAGAGATAATGAGGAAAAAGGCAGGAATAGTAATTGCATTCACTCATTTGACAATGTATTGAATACCTACCACAACGGCACTGCAGATATGGAGAGGAGTAAAAAGTCATCACTTTGTCAGGAAGACAGGAGTCAAGATGCTCATGTGTAAACACTGAGGTTTTATATCTAAATAGCAGTTGAAAGGTCTCAGAGCCTTTTCAGTCACAGTATCTCACTTGGTCCTGATAACAACCACTAGCTATAAGAATAGTCAGGCAATATGTAAGAATAGAGTCAGAATGATTGAGTTTCTTTCCAACCTTCTGCACATAAGGGTGAGAACTGAAATTTGATCTCAGATCTCCTGTTCAACCCTCTATCTAGAAAACTAAAAATAAGTTAGGTAATAAGAAGTCTTTTCACGTTCAATCACTCCAAATATAGCTGTTTCTCTCAATCCTGTACTATGCAAGTTCCCTCTAGCCCTGGAAGCTAAGTCATGATAAAAAGAATGATCTCAGACTATCTCAACTACACATGAGACAAAAATCTTCATCAGAGCAAGCGTACCACCCTGAGGAATTATTCACAGTGACTAATGTGACAAATAAAGAATTTGGAAATCTAAATTGTGAATGCTGCCCATGAATTCATCCCCTGATGTCATATTTAGTAAGAATCTACTATGTCCCATGTGCTTCCCAGGCACAAGGGCTATAAGACTGATGAAGACTGTCAAGCTCTCTACTTTCAGGAGAAGGAAACAATAATCAAGAAACAAATAAGTATAATAATTGCAGTTGGTATAAGTGCTTTGAAAAATAGTCTGATGAGGTGACAAGATGAAGAAAAATTGGAAGGGGAGGGTAGGATGTTAGATCAGATGGTCCTGGAAGGCAGGAAGGTCTCTTTGCAAAAGTGACACTTGAGCTGAGAATGTGAAACTTCCAGCATATGGAAACCTGGGACAGGGCACTTTGACCAGAAGGAGCAACAAGGGCAGAAGATCATGGAGTAAATGAGCCTGAAGCACATCATAGTGAATAAGATAGCTGGTCCAAGAGGAAGTTGGAGGCCAGCGTGGACAGGTCCTTGGAAGCAGTGGTAAAAGTTGGGATCTCTTTTCTAAGGGTAATGGGAATTCACTAGAGGATTTAAGGGAGTAAAGTTATCTGATTTCAGCAAGTTATTCATGAAATGAATCCTAGAACCTCCAAATACTGGGAAAGAGGCTTTTGAGGAATCGGCTGGCATATTATTTGCCTGATGAATGGAAAGGTATCTGAATAACTAGCACAAGCAAGGTGGGGCAGTCACAGGTGCCACTCTGATTCAGAGCCTTGCTATCTACTCATGGATCCCACAGGTTTGCAATGTGGTCCTTGTACAAAAGATCTCAGGCAACCATGAAGAGGGAGTCCAGGCGGAGCCGCCCTGGACTCAAGTCTGGCATTTATCACAGCCACGGTTGCAGAGGCAAGTTTGTGAAGCTGAGTTGACACACAGCAGGAACATGCAGGCATTGTTTTCTGGGGTTTCTTCTTCCATATTGTCTCCCAGGAAACAGACTCAGTGACACAATCCTTTTCTCCATTTCTAATTTCCGCCATCAATGGCCAGTGATTATCTAAATGGGATTTCTCAAGTATGTCTTCAGTGTATTGAGGCTGAAGTAGTAGGCATAAAGCATGTTTTTAAGCAAGAACGACCTTCCGTATAATGATCAATTCTTTCACTTGTCCAGCCTGTCATCTGTTACCCGTAAGCAGTTCCACATGCACTGGTTTATATTTGAGATACAAGCCTGTTCAGCCGTGGCATCCATTTGGTAACATCAGGCACATGTTTTAAACATGTTTAATGTTATTGCCCTATAACGTCGCCACAGAGCGCTCCTTCCTAAGAATACAATGCTTTTTGTGAATACCACCTCATTAATCCTGGGAGAGGCAGTGACCATCATTCTCTCCGCATTTTACCAATAAGGAAACAACCACTGAGAGATTCAGAGTGAGCCAAAATGATGAGCAGCCACTTAATGGCAGAAAGGTGAATGAATTCCTGGTTCTACTTCAGCTGATGCCATTACATTCTGCCCCACCTACCCTGGACCAATACGTGAAGTACTAGCGAATAAACTACCTAACATCCATCCATAAACTTTACATGTTGGAGTCTTTACAATCCTCTAGAATCTGTTTGAGTCCCTACCATTCTGGAAGCTACTTTCTTTATCAGGCAGGTTTCATTCCTTTCAGGTTGGTGCTCTAGTTTTCAACCACATTTGCAAACAATAAGCACAGTCATTCCGGCTCTGAATTCAAGATCATGGGCTCCCTTCAGCATTTTTGTGGCTGTGTTGGACACTCGCAGGATTCTGGATGGACCAGGCATTCCAACTTAGCATAAGTCTCTGTTTTTAAACTAATCAAAACAACCCTGTAAAACTTTGAAGCAGATCACAACTTGGATTGTTTTAATTAATGCTGGGTTTTCAGTAAATTCTCTTGTTTGTTGAAATTTTGCAATTCTAGAATTTTGCTATCTTATCTCTCAAAATGAAGTTAAGAGATTCTTTCCAGTCTTGAATATCCTAAAAGTTACTGTTGATGTCTATGGTGCCAAGCTTTGAGTATGAATATTTTCAGGTTTTGATAAAACTCATGATGACAGCTATCTTTTGTGGTTTGTGGAAAAGCAAAAAAAAAAAATACACAAAGACCTCAGATCTGAAATTACTTGGTGGGTAACTGTGAATTTGATAACTGTGAGAAGCAAGTCACTTCCATGCATATGCCAATGAACTGTAGTTGCTTTTCTCTGTCATTTTGTACCATCACCACATTTCTGCAATTACTATTGACTTCTTTTTTCAGTGAGAAAAAATGAACAATTAGAAATTCCTATGTTGGACAAAAGTAATTGGAGAACAATGAGTCAGGCAAATCCATCTCCTTTCTTCAAATCCTTCTCCTATCCTCACATAATTAATATCTCTGGCATTTTTCAGTCTACCCAACCATCTGGGCCCATGAACTGAAAAAAATATTCATTAGTCTCTTATCATAAAAGTCCTATTCACCTTGTCTCAAAGCCACAAGCACATTCTCATTCGAGTTTTCCATTTTCATGGCATTCATCGGGTTGCAAAAGACCCACTTGATGCTACGGTCTGAATTCCAGTACTTTAGTACTGAAGACAGATGCCCACTCAAAGTCTTTTCATGCACATTATGCTTTGCATATACACTTAGCAGCTAATTGCCTTCAGGGAAAGGATTCAGGTGAGGATGCATGGGGCCTCTCTCTCTCAACATTTTCCTCTTCCCATTTTCCTTTCCACACAATATTGAGGAATGTTCAGAGGCTTGTGTAAAAGGTAGCTGTGCTCATGTCTAGATTTTTTCCTAGATAGGAGTTTCCTAAAAAGATTATCTCACCAAATTACTAATACTTAAAATTCATAAAAGTGGAACAAAATGTTACACCCACAATATAAATGCGAGTTCTTAGGAAAAGATAACCCATTACTGAAAGTCAAACAAAAATGTAAATATAATATCTGACAAGAGAGATAATGGGATTTAGGATCAGGAAACTAGGTTCAAACCTCAATTCTGCCACTTTCTATCTGTGTGAATCTGCACAGATGATGTACCCTGAATCTTAGGTTGTTTGCAAAAAATGTAAAGTAGTTACCTTTATAGAGATTTTACAATTTAGGAGAGAAGGAAATTCTTCCATAAAACTAATCTAATCAACATTGCCAAACACAATGATCAATTTTTAGTTTTCATCTACTTCATCCACTAATGGTATCTGATACTTGTTATGCCCGATGTCCGAATCCCCGAGCGGGAAGAGAGAAGGCTTCCAAGACAATGCAACTCACAAAAAGGGAAGTTTATTGCTGACTCAAGTCAGGGCTCCTGCCACATCCAACGCAGTGGTGCGGGGTCAGAGAGCCCCGAGCCCAAGCTGTTACACAAATTTATAGGGTGAGCATAAGCAGTTGGTAGCTGGCTTAAGCAGATTGTTACATGTTTGCAAAGGAATTTTATTGGTCCAAACTTTCGTGGGCTTTTTTCAAACTTGGGCGTTCGCAGGCTTTTCAGCTTTCCCCTGATAGATTCCCTTTTTCTTACTGGGCGCATATTGATTGGCTGGCTCCAGGTGGCCTGATGGGGGTAGGGAATCTTACCATTTCGGGGGAAACCGAAACTTAGGTCTGGGCTGCCTGTCATGGCGTTAGCCCTGGCAGCCTCACAATACTAAGGGCCCTTCCCACACCCTTGATATATATTTTCACTGGGCCTCCTGGAAACCACACCCTCCTTGGTTACCATCATCCTACTTCAGTTGGTTGATCTTTCTCTGTCCTCTTTGCTGCTTCCTCCTTAGCTTTCTGGCATCTTAACATTTGAGTGCTCCAGGGCTCAAGAGGAGGAGATGCTCAGCACAAGCATGTTTTAAGAGCCTGAAGCCAAGCTCCTCAAACATTCAGAACCAGCAAGAGATCAAAGTCAGCTCTGGTGCAGAGAGAGGAGCTGGTTGGCCTGGGTGAGGATGAAGCTCTGCTCACTGATAGATGCATGCTGAGCTTCAGTGGTGAAAAGAGTGGGATGTGACCATATGATCTAAATTATCCAGAATAATTCTTACTTTGAATAGTCTGGCCTGCATGAACAAATATGTATTGCAGGCTTGACCTTCATTCAATGAGGAGGCCTTAGACATATGTCAGTGCCATAGCTTGCAACTAACAAATGAAACATCTCAAAACCTCTCTCTTACCAAAAGGATTTATGTCAGTTTAGAATTGAAGTGGTGGCCTGGGCAAGAGGGTGATGGCAATTCAACCCGAGGCCTCCAAAATGTAGATATTCCTTGAGGTGGAGCAAGAAATCTTGGATACACATGGAATGTGTGTTGGGCAGTAGCCAATTTACAGACTAGATTTCTAATCAAGATGTAGTAATTCTTCAGAAATGCTATCCTTTTACTCTGTCTTCCAGGGACAACTCAGCTCTACAGGTTTTAAAATATTCCTTGGAAGCATTACCTCTGTATTAAATTCCAGATAACACAGCCATTAAAAAAAAAATGAAATCCTATTATTTGCAGCAACATGGATAAAACTTGAAGGTAGTATGCTAAGGGACATAAGTCAGAAGGAGAAAGACAACTACTGCATGATTTCACTCATATGTGGAATCTAAGAAAAACAAAACATAAAACAAAAACAAACTCAGACACAAAGAACAGGTTAGTGACTGACAGAAGGGAATAGAACTGTGTAGTGATGGATGGTAACTAGACTTGTAGTGGTGATCACTTTGCAGTGTATATACATGTTGAATTATAATGCTGTATATCTGAAAATTATATAATAAAAATAAAATCAAAAACAAAAATAAAATCCAGATAGAGTGCAAGAGAGTAACACGTCCAACAACAATAAATAAACTAATATTTTACCTAATTTATGCCTAACGCATGTGATGTACAAATGGCTCCCTCCAATGATCCCCATTGTAATAAGAACACACCAGTATGATCCAATTTTATAATGAATCAATCGACATTCAGAGAATAGTTAAGTCAATTATCCAAGGTTGTTCAGCCAGTGGTGAAAACAAGATGCCAACAGACAACCTGACTCCATTACCCACAGGTCCATTTACACCATGGAGCCTGGGTCCTCATTGTCTAAGGCAGAGCTGTCACATGATCTTTCAGCTAGTCTTGCTACTGCCCTGATGAATATTCTGCATTAATATATATGAAAACAACAAAGGGACAGATATATCATTATATTAAAGGTTTGTCCATCACCATGCAGTAATTGGCCCTTTTAGCATTTCATTGCCATAAGTCACCCATTTCACGGCTATTACTAAGTCAATCCCACCAAAGACCATTAATGTCAGAAAGACCTGGTATTTCATCACTAAACCATCTCCAAGAATGTTTAATACCTTGTCTGGGGCTGCGTTTAACGACTACAATTATAGGGAAAGGATGACATGCAAACTGTCCTTAAATCTTATTATAACATAACCAAACAAAATATCAACTTGATTAAGGGCTCCAGGACGTTGGGTAAAAGCTACTGCCATGTGTTTTTAGGCTTCAAAGACTAATAGTTAAAGTGCTCAGCATCACAAGAGGACAAAAATACACACCAGCTGCTCAGCTCTGCCTAAGCCTGTGAACTCAAGATGAAAAGAATCAAAGTAATCAGGCTCAAGTAAGCAAAAGCCTGGCACAACATTAAGAAGCCCCCACTAAAGGGGCAGGACACCTCTAGGCTCTAGGTGCTTTGGGGCTTCTCGTATGGAAACATTTACTAAGAGAGTAGTATTATTTCACCAGCTGTGAGATGCTGTTAAGCTCTGCTGTGTTTGAACTCCACTTGTTTATTCTTGCCTCTGAATTTGCTTTCCTTTCCACTAAGCATATCTTGTTCCTCTTCTCCATACTCAAAAAAAATGGACCTAATTTATCCTCCTTTAAGGCCTCTTTGGGCTTCCCTTGTGGCTCAGTGGGTAAAAAATCCATCTGCAATGCAGGAGACCTGGGTTCAATCCTAGGGTTGGAAAGATCCCCTGGAGAAGGGAAAGGCTACCCACTCCAGTATTCAGGCCTGGAAAATTCCATGAGCTGTATAATCCATGGGGTCGCAAAGAGTCAGACACGACTGAGTAACTTTCACTTTCACTCAAAGGATAAGAATATTGCCTTTGGTTCTCTTATATGCCTGTCATCTTTCTTTTACAAAATGTAAGTGTTCAGCAGAAAACTAATACCTCTATCTGCTTCTGTTGAGAAGTGAAGAGAGGGATGATCAGCTCAATTCTATTTGGTCTCCCTGCCCCATTTCCCTATGCCCAAGGAAGCATCTTCCAGTTCTTCTACCCAACTCTGAGTCCTGCTTCTCAGCATCACAGCTCTGAGTCCACCTCTAGGGAAGTTGGCATTAAAACATCCTCCATCCAGTTGACACTAGACCACGCTCTTCCATGCCGGCACAGACCCTGAGTGAGGCAGTAGGGGACACTGTGGATTCATGCCTATGACACCTCCCTATGAACACACACAGGAAAGAAGAAGTTAAGTTCTTTAGGTTTCTACTTTGTAGTGGACATCTTGTCCCTTCTTATTGCTGCCATTGCTTCCCTCTTTAAATACTCTTTTCTTGGTTTCTGCTTTTCTTGACCACACCAAAGTTTTCCCAAAGTCAATACTAAGTTACTGTGACTGGTGTGAAGGATTCAGTGAATCAGATAGTGTTTTAAAACAATAGTCACCAAAGCCAGAAGTGAAAGTGAAACTCGCTCAGTCATATTTGACTCTGCCACCCCATGGACTATATGAATTCTCCAGGCCAGAATACTGGAGTGGGTAGCTATTCCCATCTCCAGGGGATCTTCCCAACCCAGGGACTGAACCCAGGTCTCCCACACTGCGGGCAGATTCGTTACCAACCAAAGCCAGAAGAGGGGAGCAATACTTGATCCCCAGATATAACTGGCTACCAGGTCTCAAAGATTATATGGACACATTATCTCTTAAGTTCATTCTCTTTCACGCAAGGCAGGAGCATACCTCTGAACAAGAGTACCCAGTTGAGGGGACATGTGAGGCTAAATTTCAGCCAATCACTGCCCCAACTCAGGAAGTATCATCCCAGAGAATAGGGCATCTTCGTGTCAATCAGCACAGACTTGCTCTAACCATCATGATTGCACCTGCCTTGTTCCTGGCTCTTTCCATTTTCATACTGATTGCCCGAATAGCCTCCTAATACCTTTGGGAGTGACCTATATTGAACATACACAGACACACACACATACATATTCATAACAGGGCAAGTTACATACAAATTTACAAATATATCCTCACCAAAATTCAAATATTCAAATTAATAGCAGTAACTGAATGTGACTGAAATACTACAGGGCTGAAATTGAACCCCTTCTGCTCCAACAAGGATATGAAACTTTTTTGTCATAGGACTGTCCTAGTTTTGTACTATATACCATGTGTTATGTGATGATCCTATATCCAACTATTTTTCCTCTATTAAAGGACTTCAGAACTGTGACATCACTTGGCCTTTACTAAATTTACCTCTGTTTTAGTCTCATTATGTGGCAACAGTTAAGGCAGCACTGCTGATAACTGAAATAATCTTATGCTCAAATGTCTACTTGGACTTAAATCTCATGGTAGTACTCAGACAGTGAAATAATCATCTACTTAATTCATAATATGCATATATTTTTAAAATATAATGAACTGAAATCATATGAGTTAATTTTAAAAATTAGAGCCTAAAGGTGACAGATCATCATCAAGTCTGAATTTTTATGTCAAGTGAAACCCAGTTAAAATTCAACTCTTCCCTTATAGATTTTAATATTAGGTGGCTATAGGGGGACTCATTGTAGAAAAATTTCTCATACACATGGCTTTGGCTCTCCTATCAGTACATAACGGAGGGGTTACATTCTCAGTGGGGAACACATAACTACAAACTTTTTCCATTGACTATACTTACTATCAGAAAATGTCAAACACCCTGTAAAAACAAAATAATCTTATTTTATCATTGAGACAATCTAGTGGAGGGTCAGCAAACAACAGCCTGGGGGCCCAAATCCAGTCCATGCCTTGTTTTCATACTGCCAGAGAGCCAAGAATAGTGCTCACATTATTAGGGGATTGTGAAGAGGAAAAAATGATGAACATACAACAGAGACTGTATTGTAGTTCACAAAGCCTAAAACATTTTACTATCTGGCACTGCAGATAAAACATTTTCCAACTCCTGAACTAAACAATACCCTAACAAAGAAGATTGCTAATGAAAAAGACATACAAAGAATTATTCATGATTTCTGCCTAAATTCATTGTTAAGAAATAGTCATCAGAAAGAAGATGGGGGACGAATTTTACCACCCACAGGGTTTTTATTTCTTGAACCTCTGTTAGGAAGCATTCATCAGCAAATGTCCACAGAGAATATTTTGTGCCCAATCAAGTTTAGTGTGAAGTTTAAGCTGGTCAGGATGTGATAAGACCAGCGACTTCATTTTGTTCACAGCCTCCATCCTGAACTGCTTGCTCCATCCCACTGAAACGTTGTTACCGACTGTCAGTCCTGCTGAGAACTTGCTTTACCTTCTGTTGACAGAATTGCCTTGCTCAGAGATCTGCTGATCCTCACTTCTCTGGCTCTGATCTCAACTTTCAGTTGTAACCACTCTTTTGATGCTGTGCTTCAGAGTAAACCCAGAATGGTCTCACCCGGGCCAGCCCACTCTTATGTGACAGTTCTTGTACTGTACCCTGCAGCTGGTAAGTTCCCGTACTTGTATGAAGCCAGGCATCCTGTCACCCAGGGACTTGGAAATTGAATACACAACTGGTTGATACCCAACTAGGAAGCCAGCCAAAGTGGCTCAATCAGGACAAAAATCTACTTTGTGTTTGGTGTTTACTCCAGTGTGGCTAATTCATTTGATGGGGACTTGGGTTTTCTTTTTCAGATTGAATTTGAGAAAGATGATATTAATTTAGGGAATGTATTTGGGATCACTGGAATTCTAAGGCAGTCTGATGCAGTATCTCTTAGCTAAGAACCAGGGACCCCTGTGACAATGTTTCTTAGTATTGAGTCCTGTTTGCTTGAGTCAGAATTCTCTTGCTGGCTTTTAAAAATTCAGGATACGAGCACCAGCTCCTTAATATCTAATGAATCAGAATTTTTGAGAATGTTGTCCTAGTGTTATTCCTTTGTGTACTAAATTTTCAGGACCATTGACCTAAAAGACCTATTATATGGCTACCAGGGGATTTTTTTTTTTTTTTTTGGACTCACTGAGATTATTTACAAAACTCTCTGTGTTGGTTCAAATTGCATTTCTATAAAATAGTTATATTACCCACCATGAAATTCTCAAAGCAGTTCATGGATCAAAATGATAAGAACCATTAGTTTTAAAAGGAAATAAACTCACAGACCCACTTCCTGAATAATTAACAAGTCTTAGAAAGATAATCCCCCTTGCCCATGGACCATGCAACTCTTTTCAGGTGCTAGCAGCTCAGAATTCCAACATTTCCATTATACCCAAGGAAGTTGTTTTGCTAGTTTTTCTTAGCAAAAAAAAAAAAAAAAAAACTAAGCTCCTCTGGGACACAGTTGAGGTCTGACCTGCTGCTTTCTATCCTAAAATCATTTGCATTCAGTGAAAAGTTGTCCAAGTATGAGGACCACTCAAAGCTCCCCCTGCCAGCATCTGAGACACCAGAGGAAAACACTGCTGAGTGGGGAAAGCGTTTGATTGCTCATCTCTCATCTCTAGTCAGTCAGGCCACTCACTGTGCCTCTTTATTCCAGTTCTTCTTTTGTGAAATGATTTTTTTTTTTAATACCATCTTGGGATTCTGCACCCAGTCCCAGTGGATGAGTTATTTTCCACACCTCCAAGCAATTCTCAGATACCACCAGGTGGGTGTCCTACAATTTAACTCACTTCTGACACTATCTACCTGAAGATACCATCAGATCCCACAGGTTATAGCTCAATCCTACAAGACCACCCACTTCATCACACTTCAGATACCCATCACTACTCCTGATTGTAACCTGTGCTTCTGAGCCACCAGCTATAGATCTGAAAACCTATATAGAACCTCCTAGGGTTTGATGAATTTTCACCAAATCTGGAAAAACAATTCACTTACTAGATTGTTGGTTTATTTATTTATTTTTTTTCTTTTTATTTATTTATTTATTTTTTTTTTTAATTTTTTTTTTTCCAGTGGGTTTTGTCATACATTGATATGAATCAGCCATGGATTTACATGTATTCCCAATCCCGATCCCCCCTCCCACCTCCCTCTCCACCCGATTCCTCTGGGTCTTCCCAGTGCACCAGGCCGGAGCACTTGTCTCATGCATCCCACCTGGGCTGGTGATCTGTTTCACCATAGATAGTATACATGCTGTTCTTTTGAAATATCCCACCCTCACCTTCTCCCACAGAGTTCAAAAGTCTGTTCTGTTATTTCTGTGTCTCTTTTTCTGTTTTGCATATAGGGTTATCGTTACCATCTTTCTAAATTCCATATAAAAATGTGTTAGTATTGCTGTAATGTTTCTTTATCTTCTGGCTTACTTCACTCTGTATAATGGGCTCCAGTTTCATCCATCTCATTAGAACTGATTCAAATGAATTCTTTTTAATGGCTGAGTAATATTCCATGGTGTATATGTACCACAGCTTCCTTATCCATTCGTCTGCTGATGGGCATCTAGGTTGCTTCCATGTCCTGCTATTATAAACAGTGCTGCGATGAACAAAGGGGTGCACGTGTCTCTTTCAGGTCTGGTTTCCTCGGTGTGTATGCCCAGAAGTGGGATTGCTGGGTCATATGGCAGTTCTATTTCCAGTTTTTTAAGAAATCTCCACACTGTTCTTCATAGTGGCTGTACTAGTTTGCATTCCCACCAACAGTGTAAGAGTCCTTTTCTCCACACCCTCTTTCCAGATTATTGCTTGTAGCTTTTGGATTAGAGCCATCCTGACTGGCGTGTAATGGTACCTCATTGTGGTTTTGATTTGATTCTCTGATAATGAGTGATGTGGAGCATCTTTTCATGTGTTTGTTAGCCATCTGTATGTCTTCTTTGGAGAAATGTCTGTTAGTTCTTTGGCCCATTTTTTGATTGGGTCATTTATTTTTCTGGAATTGAGCTGCAGGAGTTGCTTGTATATTTTTGAGATTAATCCTTTGTCTGTTTCTTCATTTGCTATTATTTTCTCCCAATCTGAGGGCTGTCTTTTCACCTTACTTATAGTTTCCTTTGTAGTGCAAAAGCTTTTAAGTTTCATTAGGTCCCATTTGTTTAGTTTTTGCTTTTATTTCCAATATTCTGGGAGGTGGGTCATAGAGGATCTTGCTGTGATTTATGTCGGAGAGTGTTTTGCCTATGTTCTCCTCTAGGAGTTTTATAGTTTCTGGTCTTACATTTAGATCTTTAATCCATTTTGAGTTTATTTTTGTGTATGGTGTTAGAAAGTGTTCTAGTTTCATTCTTTTACAAGTGGTTGACCAGTTTTCCCAGCACCACTTGTTAAAGAGGTTGTCTTTTTTCCATTGTATATCTTGCCTCCTTTGTCAAGATAAGGTGTCCATAGGTTCGTGGGATTTTATCTCTGGGCTTTCTATTCTGTTCCATTGATCTATATTTCTGTCTTTGTGCCAGTACCATACTGTCTTGATGACTGTGGCTTTGTAGTAGAGTCTGAAGTCAGGCAGGTTGATTCCTCCAGTTCCATTCTTCTTTCTCAAGATTACTTTGGCTATTCGAGGTTTTTTGTATTTCCATACAAATTGTGAAATTCTTTGGTCTAGTTCTGTGAAAAATACCGTTGGTAGCTTGATAGGGATTGCATTGAATCTATAGATTGCTTTGGGTAGAATAGCCATTTTGACAATATTGATTCTTCCAATCCATGAACACGGTATGTTTCTCCATCTGTTTGTGTCCTCTTTGATTTCTTTCATCAGTGTTTTATAGTTTTCTATGTATAGGTCTTTTGTTTCTTTAGGTAGATATACTCCTAAGTATTTTATTCTTTTTGTTGCAATGGTGAATGGTATTGTTTCCTTAATTTCTCTTTCTGTTTTTTCATTGTTAGTATATAGGAATGCAAGGGATTTCTGTGTGTTAATTTTATATCCTGCAACTTTACTATATTCGTTGATTAGCTCTAGTAATTTTCTGGTAGAGTCTTTTAGGGTTTTCTATGTAGAGGATCATGTCATCTGCAAACAGTGAGAGTTTCACTTCTTCTTTTCCTATCTGGATTCCTTTTACTTCTTTTTCTGCTCTGATTGCTGTGGCCAAAACTTCCAACACTATGTTGAATAGTAGTGGTGAGAGTGGGCACCCTTGTCTTGTTCCTGATTTCAGGGGAAATGCCTTCAATTTTTCACCATTGAGGGTGATGCTTGCTGTGGGTTTGTCATATATAGCTTTTATTATGTTGAGGTATGTTCCTTCTATTCCTGCTTTTTGGAGAGTTTTAGTCATAAATGAGTGTTGAATTTTGTCAAAGGCTTTCTCTGCATCTATTGAGATAATCATATGGTTTTTATCTTTCAATTTGTTAATGTGGTGTATTACATTGATTGATTTGCAGATATTAAAGAATCCTTGCATTCCTGGGATAAAGCCCACTTGGTCATGGTGTATGATTTTTTTTAATATGTTGTTGGATTCTGTTTGCTAGAATTTTGTTAAGGATTTTTGCATCTATGTTCATCAGTGATATTGGCCTGTAGTTTTCTTTTTTTGTGGCATCTTTGTCTGGTTTTGGAATTAGGGTGATGGTGGCCTCATAGAATGAGTTTGGAAGCTTACCTTCATCTGCAATTTTCTGGAAGAGTTTGAGTAAGATAGGTGTTAGCTCTTCTCTAAATTTTTGGTAGAATTCAGCTGTGAAGCCATCTGGTCCTGGGCTTTTGTTTGCTGGAAGATTTTTGATGACAGTTTCGATTTCCTTGCTTGTGATGGGTCTATTTAGATCTTCTATTTCTTCCTGGTTCAGTTTTGGAAAGTTATACTTTTCTAAGAATTTGTCCATTTCATCCAAGTTGTCCATTTTATTGGCATAGAGCTGCTGGTAGTAGTCTCTTATGATCCTTTGTATTTCAGTGTTGTCTGTTGTGGATTGTTGGTTTATTATAAAAGGATATAACTCCAGAACAGCCAGGTGGAAGAGATGCATAGGGCAAGGTATGTCGGAAGGGGCTTGGAGCGTCCTTGCCCTTTGCACGTTGCCACCTACCCAGTACCTCCAGGTGTTCACCAGCTTGGAAGTTCTCTGAACCCTGTCCTTCGGGGTTTTAATGGAGGCTTCATCACATAAGCATGATTAACTAAATTATGAGCTATTGGTTGTGACTGAACTCAATCTCCAGCCCGCCTCTCCTCCCTAAAGGTGGGTGTGGAGGGAATGAAAGTTCCAACCCCTAATTCTCTTTGTTGGTTTCCCTGGCAACTGGAACAGACCTTAGGAAGTCACCTCATTAACATAACAAAAGGCACTATTATTACTCTCAGCACTGGGAACCCCAAGGGCTTTAGGAGCTCTGTGCCATAAACTTGAATGAAGACCAAATACACACTTCTTACTATAAATCTCAATATCACATCTGACTCTACTTACCTCTCTCAGTTTCTAAAAAACAAAAAACAATGTGAGAGTGAGAAAATCAGAGACTGCTCAGTTGTTACCTAACCCTTGTTTTATGGAGGAAGATATCAAGGCTTAGAGTTAAAGGGATCTGTGACGTTTCCAGCTTGATAAAAACTACAAGGACTGGCAATTACAATATCTCATTGACTCCTCAAGAGCCATATTTTCAGGGAAAGATATGTTAGCTGATTTTAGTAGATTATTTGGCTCTAAGTCGAATGTTCTTTCCACTTCACCAAACTGGCTCATAAATGAATGACAAATATAAAATTTCTTAGGAAATACTATGAGAAATGTAAACAGAATTCCATATTACGACTATTTCACCTCTGACTCAATAAGATTTTTTCTTTGCAAATGGAAACAAAGATTCCTTAACTATATGGTGTAATAAACAGAACAAAAGCCTAGTAATTAGGAAAATTCCCTAAGAAGTACCCTTTCCTATGGCAAAGGACCCTTTCTTAGGTTGGTTTCCTAAATGGAAATTGATCCAATCTTTCATATATTCCTTTCCAAGCAACTACCTGATCTTCTAAAGCTTGAGTTTTAATAACCAGTTTTCCTATCCACAATCTTGCCTCAGAGAGCCGTTCATGACATTTGCTTAAGGTAATGTCGAACTTCCTCCCTACAGTCTATACTGGGCAGTGTAGAAGGTTGTTGCTGAGTCTATCAATTGGAGAAGAATTGAGGCTGAGGTAGAATATAAAATAATCAAAAACAAATGAAATGGAGACAAACAAAATCTGACCTCAAACACATTCAACAAAATCATCTTATTCACTGAGAAGATGAGAAGCTTATAGTCTGACAAAAGGGCCATCTCTTCAAAGTCAAACAAGTCTGTTTTGAAGTCAAGTAAGACTGAAAAGGGAAGAAAAACCTTGGCAAAACTCAAAATTGCAGCTACTCAAAATAGGCTATTAACTTATTAGTCATGTGAGAAGCATTGAATATATTTACTGCTGTCATATTTTCCCATAAGTGTTTTCCACAAGTGGAGACTGGGGAATGTACACAGAAAAGAATAAAGTAAAATAAGCATAGAGACTATTAATAGTATAAACTCCATGAAGTTCTCAAACGGAATTTGCAGGAGTATACTTTCTAAGCCAGTGTGTTTCATTGGAGATAGTGAATAATAAAATCAGGCTGGATATTTGAGTTGTTGAAAAGGACCCACTGCATATACTCTCCACTAATATCTTTACAATGTACAATGTCAAGGCTGTCCTTAGTTACTTTGAGAATGTTTTAAAGAATCTGCCTGCCAGTGCAGGAGACACAGGAGATGTGGATTCAGTCCCTGGGTTGAGAAGATCCCCTGGAGGAAGAAAGGGCAACCCACTCCAATATTCTTGCCTGGGAAATCCCATGGTCAGAGGAGCTTGGCGGACTGCCATCCATAGGATTGCAAAGAGTCAGAGCATACACACACACACACACACACACACACACCAGAAAGCAGTTCCGTTCTCCATCCTCTTCCTTCTCTCCACCTTTCTCCAACCACAAATCTTATTAAATATGCTTCAGAAAATGAGAAAATAAGAAAGATATCTGATAGACGAGCATTCTTTCCTAGTCTTTCCCTGGCATAAATAAGTTACACACACCATTATGAAAAATCAAAGTTGGTCATGAATTTTAAATTTCTAAGTTGAATTCAGGAATCCCTTACTATCCAAATCAAATCTATCCCTAAAAACCTCCTAGTGAATTTTTATAGTAGGAGCCTATGCTTCTTTACTTTAAATATGAATAAAACAGTACCCTGTGTTCCTAACCACTTTCCCCCAGTATCACTAAAATATTTTGTGACATCTACATAACAATTTCAGTTAGCCAGTTCAGTTGCCCAGTCATGTCTGACTCTTTGTGACCCCACATAACAATTTACCCACTGTCTAATTATTTAATACTTATTACACACCTCAGTGGGTATTGTTATATGCCCAACCCAACAGTACTGTATAGTTTCAGATTTTTGCTGCATTTTCCTTCTGTAATGCAACAAATATATAAAGAAATTATTAAGCAACAATTTGAAGATAGACAATGAATACAAATAACAATTGCAAGAGGAATTTAAAGAGCAAGGCAGATTTTACAAATAGTGTTTACTGACTAAAAATTGCCTGAGTGGTGTCTGATGGCAAGAGGAGGCTGCTTGAGGAGAGGTGAAGATGACAACCAACCAGCTGGCAAAGAGAGAAAGTCAATGTGTCAGGTTCACCCACAGCCATATGAAAGGAACGGATAGGCAGCCTTCTGGCACTTGAGATCCCAGGAGTGATGGCTGTGGACCCTGTGTCCAAAACTTTAGTTGTGGTAATGTGTGATCCCCTTTAACCTCTTACTAATGCATGGTCTTCTCTAAGGCTATCGGGCTCACTACTTTCTTTACAAGTTTGTCCATCTCCTTAGAATGACATTATATTTCATAATGTGGGGAAGATATAAAGGGACTCAGAAGTATAGTATTCTATGTGCTCATAAGCAGAGAAGAAATGAATATTGGTAAAATCTAGCAACATAGGTTAAAATAAAATAGAAGAATGGGTAACATGCATGTGTGCATAATCAAAAGTAGGTGGGTTTATACTTGAAGGAAAAATTAACACCAGAGACCTCCATCAGCTTTCTAGGATAGTAAAGAAAATAGGACATTAGACCAAAAGGAGGACTCATCCAACTGTAGAGCTATAACCAAAGGTAACCATAATCACAAATACTCTGGATTCACAATAAGATTTATGCTTACCCAAATAACATCATCTTACTGGTCCCTTAAAAACAACCACCAGAATGTAAGCAGGTGTTACGGGCTGAATTGTGTCCTCCCCCCAAAATTCATGTGCTATCCTCATACACAGTACCTCAGAATGTGACTATATTTGGAGACAGGGTCCTTAAAGGAGTAATTGATGTTAAATGAGGTCATTGGGGTGGACTTCAATTCAATATGACTAGTGTCCTTATAAGAAGAGAAGATTAGGACAGAGACACAGACAGAGGAATGTGACCAAATGAGGACACAATGATAAAGTGACCATCTGCAAACCTGTCAACACTTTGATCTTGGACTTCTAGCCTCCAGAAATGTGAAAAACTAAAATTTTGCTGTTTAAACCACCTAGCCTATGTTGTTTTGTTATGGTAGCCCTGGCAAACTTATATAGTAGGGCAGTTAGCGTTCCATGCAATTTAAATACAAGAACATTATAGATTCTAAAAAATCAAAAGACTTATCCAAGTTTATACATTTCAATGTGAAAAATCCTATTAGGACACCAGCCTCAACTCCTGGCCTTGAGCTCTTTCCCCTGCACCAGGGCAAGGACACATGGTGGGCCTTGTGGCCCCTCTTTAGATCAAAGGTCTTAAGGAAACAGTTTGTCTGCATTTTCCTGGGGAGGGGAAATGTTGAGTCCTTTTTTGCATTTCTGTTCTGTCTCCACCTAGAGCAGCTTTAACTCTGGCATTGAGTGGCCTCTCAACTTCTTTTTTATAATTCAGTGGTGAAGTTGGAAGGAACCAAAAAATGAGAAGATAGAGGTCACCTGCTGCCTGTGTGCTCTAGTGCTGTCAATATCAATTATGGTTAGTGCCTCAATATTATCAAATGAAGTAAAGTTGGCTTATATTTTCTAGGGATAGGAAAATAAGTGAGTAGGAAATCATTTTAGAAAGGCTGTTTTTGTATTTTCCACTGATGAGCTCCCACAGTTTCTACATCCCATTCAGATCTAAGAAAAGTGAAAGGTGGGACCAGATGCATGCTCTAGTCTTTTTTTTTTTACCTTAAAATTGATGATGGCAAGTCAGCAATAGAAATTGCAGCTGGTGTCACAAAATGTTCTTTCCTAAAGTCCACAATGACCACACACTGCCTATAGACTGAAGTTCAAAATCCCAAGTACTGGGGACATCCCTGGGGGTCCGATGATTAAGAATCTGCCTTGCAAGGCAAGGGATGTGGGTTCCATTCCTGGTTGGGGAACTAAGATCCCACATACAGAGCAACTAAGCCTACTAACCGTAACTACTGAGCCTGCACACTCTGGAGTCCAAGGGCCACAACTAGAGTCTATGCTCTGATACAAAAGATCCTGCATGCACAATGAAGACCTTGAGCATCACAACTAAGACCCAACACAATCAAAGAAATAAATATATGTTTTTAAAAATTCCAAGTACTGGTATAGAAACCCTGCCCGAACCTTGTTCTCACTGATGTTTTTGGTCTCATCTCCATCTCTCACACCTCATGTTCTTAGTAAATCTTGAATGCTTATAGTTCTCTGAAGGTTTTTTGCATGTTCTATGTGCTTCTGTTCATATTCTTTCCTCTCACTTCATCACATTATGTGCTGGGACCCCATTTATTATTTAAAATTCAGTCTCTTGGTCACCTCTCGGTCATCTTCAAAATCTTTCTCCATCCAGTCTAATCAACCCCCACCTTGGTTATCCATTATCTAGTTTGTGGCTTCTTCCTTTGTTCTAGGGTTAACTATTTATATGTCTCAACCCACAAATTCCACTCACATGATATCACCTCATGTGGACTATGATCTTTATGAAAGTGGGGACACAGCTGATTTATTTTTAATATCCTCAACCCGAGCACAGCCTATGCCATTTTTCCCCCTAAATGCAATGGATCTAATGCTACTGTTATCTGAGGTTCAATTTCTTCCATAATTGTTTTGGAAAGGAATACCAGTAGGATTCAAAAGTGTGAACATTTACATATTCGTTCAACAAAATCATTCATTAACTGTCAATACATCAAAACAATGGAAAACCAAGGTCAATCTGTGTGTCTTCAACTTGTGCCTCATGGGGTACCAATGCTCTGAGTGAAGCACCAGTTAACGTTGATCAAGTGGATCAAGTAAGGAAAAGAAGAAGCTCTTCTAGCCACTTTGAGTATTGAGAATGGTGGTTAAGACTAAACTCTAGTCCAAGGACAGTACTCTTAAATGCACTTTATATCAGATCACTGAGAAAGAACAGATGGGAAATCCAAAATACACACAGTTTTGTCTTGTACTTTGACAGCCTATACAGTGTAAGTAAACGCAGAACCCCTCATTGCTAAGATAACTTCTAATGATCTCTCTCTCCCTTAATAATGCCAGAGACACTGAAACCCTGAAGCAAGGAACTAACCCAGGGTCAAAAGCTAAGCCAGAGACTGGGTTCTAATTCAACTTATGAACAAAAAAAGCAAATGCTTTCTCGGAAGCACTTTTCACATGGTCTGTGATATGGTTCCTCAGCTTATTTTTGGCTTGTGTGACAGGAATTTAGGGCAGGGGCCTCTGTGGGGCTCAGTCATCGATGGACACTTAGGAACATGTCTGCGTGACAGCCAACTTCCTGACAGAGCGGGACTCCAGCAGCAGAAATAGGCTCCCAGTGACTCATTCACTCCAGCAGAGCTCCTGGGGTTTCCCACGGCAGAGCAGAGCCCCTGCACTGCCGTGTGAGGATACACTCTGACAGCTGAGCAGCTCTGACCCCAGGCCCTTCCCCGTGAAAAGCGCTAAGCCAGCTGGTGTCTCTCTCAATGAGATCTGGCTCCTTCTGTTCTTTGGTCTAACCTACTAGAAGTTAACAGAAGGGTAGCTACCTTTGCCCTGTGAGGAAGACATTTAGGTACATGTAGACTACACAGTTGATAGAAGAGCTGATGGAAGGAGTATTGGGCTATATATGAAAAGGCAACTGGAATCGAAAAGATGCAATCATCTGAGAAATTTGAAAAGCTGAACTACATAAATTACAAAATGCTACAGCAGCCTGATGTACAGAGATACATAATCTTGACTAAGTGGATAAGAGATAAAGAAATATTCACTAAACCCCTTTTCTTCCCACAGACAAAACCTAAGCTTGTTTTTATCTCATATAACTCAGTTCAGTTGCTCAGTCATGTCCAACTCTTTGCGACCCCATGGATTGCAGCATGACAGGCCTCCCTGTCCATCACCAACTCCCAAAATTTACTCAAACTCATGTCCATTGAGCTGGTGATGCCATCCAACCATCTCATCTTCTGTCATCCCCTTCTCTTCCCACCTTCAATCTTTCCCAGCATCAGGGTATTTTTCAATGACTCAGTTCTTCACATCAGGTGGCCAAAGTATTGGAGTTTTAGCTTCAACATCAGTTCTTCCAATGAATATTCAGGACTGATTTCCCTTAGGATGGACTGGTTGTATCTCCTTGCAGTCCAAGGGACTCTCAAGAGTCTTCTCCATCACCAGAGTTCAAAAGCATCAATTCTTCAGTGCTCAGCTTTCCCTATGGTCCAATTCTCACATCCAAACATGACTACTGGAAAAACCATAGCTTTGACAAGACAGAGCTTTGTTGGCAAAGTAATGTCTCTGCTTCTTAATATGCTGTCTAGTTTGGTCATAACTTTTCTTCCAAGGAGTGTCTTTTAATTTTATGGCTGCAGTCACCATCTTCAGTGATTTTGGAACCCAAAAACATAAAGTCTGTCACTGTTTCCACTGTTTCCCCATCTATTTGCCGTGAAGTGATGGGACCAGATGCCATGATCTTAATTTTCTGAATTTTGAGTTTTAAGCCAACTTTTTCACTCTCCTCTTTCACTTTCATCAAAAGGCTCTTTAGTTCTTCTTCTCTTTCTGCCATAAGGGTGGTGTCATCTGCATATATGAGGTTATTGATATTTCTCCTGGCAATCTTGATTCCAGCTTGTGCTTCCTCCAGCCCAGCATTTCTCTTGATGTACTCTACATATAAGTTAAATAAGCAGGGTGATAATATACAGCCTTGATGTACTCCTTTCCCGATTTGAAACCAGTCTGTTATTCCATGTCCAGTTCTAACTGTTGCTTCTTGACCTGCATACAGATTTCTCAAGAGGCAGGTCAGGGGGTCTGGTATTCCCATCTCATTAAGAATTTTCCACAGTTTGTTGTGATCCACATGGTCAAAGGCTTTGGTATAGTCAATAAAGCAGAAATAGATGTTTTTCTGGAACTCTCTTGCTTTTTTGATGATTCAACAGATGTTGGCAATTTGATCTCTGGTTCCTCCGCCTTTTCTAAATCCAGCTTGAACAGCCAGAAATTCATGGTTCACATACTGTTGGAGCCTGGTTTGGAGAATTCTGAGCATTACTTTACTAGCGTGTGAGATGAGTACAACTGTGTAGTAGTTTGAGCATTATTTGGCATTGCCTTTCTTTGGGATTGGAATGAAAAATGACCTTTTCCAGTCCTGTGGCCACTGCTGAGTTTTCCAAATTTGCTGGTATATTGAGAGCAGCACTCTCACAGCATCATCTTTTAGGATTTGAAATAGCTCAACTGGAATTCCATCACCTCCACTAGCTTTGTTCATAGTGATGCTTCCTAACACCTACTTGTCTTCACATTCCAGGATGTCTGGCTCTAGGTGAGTGATCACACCATCGTGGTTATCTGGGTCATGAAGATCTTCTTTGTACAGTTCTTCTGTGTATTCTTGCTACCTCTTTTTAATATCTTCTGCTTTGGTTAGGTCCATACCATTTCTGTCCTTTATTGTGCCCATCTTTGCATGAAATCTTCCCTTGGTATCTCTAATTTTCTTGAAGAGATCTCTCATCTTTCCCATTCTATTGTTTTCCTCTATTTCTTTGCAGTGATCACTGAGGAAGGCTTTCTTATCTCTCCTTGCTATTCTTTGGAACTCTGCATTCAAATGGGTATATCTTTCCTTTTCTCCTTTGCTTTTTGCTTCTCTTCTTTTCACAGCTATTTGTAAGGCCTCCTCAGACAGCCATTTTGCTTTTTTGCATTTCTTTTTCTTGGGGTTGGTCTTGATCCCTGTCTCATGTACAATGTCATGAATCTCCATCCATAGTTCTTCAGGCCCTTTGCTAATTTATCTGATTCAATGGAGCCATTCAGCGATGTCCTTAAACTGACCTAAGAGATATCCTTTTGGGGGCTCATATTTACTGAGCAACAAATATGGGGCTCAGAGAATGGTTCAGCTAGTTCCCTCTAGGGTGAACTCAGTGGTGGTATATGTTCAGATCAGCCAAGATGGCTGTTCTCTTGCTCCCTGCTTGACCAGTACCTGCTTCATTTACACCCCACTCATAAGACTGACCTTCCTACATACTTTCCCCAGGCCCAGATAGTGATTGCTCTTATCAAAAGGGAAGTGAGCAACATGCTTCTCTGCTAGTTTCCCTGGTAACTGATGAGCCACCCTGACATCAATTCTACCTCTTCCTCTTCACCTCGACCTAAGGAGTCAAGACTGCCACCATGTCCTGCCCCCCCCCCCCCATCCAATGCACACTGTGGGTGTCATCCAGTACTTTGCTTCAGACATGTAAGAGCCTCCTATCCATGAAACCATTAATATCTCTGTCACCAACTCCAAGCTCTTTCTTCAGTCTTGAAGCTTGCAAGTACAGGGCTCATAGGCCTGTGAGGTGCAGACCAACAAGTGGGCAAAAGCAACTATTCAAGTCAGATACTTTAAAAATATCCCTTTATCAGATCACCCAGAAACCAAAGAAACTCCTTCTGTGAGACATTTTAACACAAAATTGTTTGGGGAGCTAAGTGAATTATATTGTTTATTTCGACTCATATGTGATCTCCTATACTTACCTGTTTCAAGCATGTATTGCTTTTATTAACTTGCTTTCATTAACACTATTACTGAATTACTTATCATAGTACTGGACTGTATACTTATTTTTTTAATTAATATTTGTAGAAGTAAATTAAACTGAGGCACATTCTTAGGAGAAACAAAGGTGAAGCTGTCAACTGGGACTCATTCTGGTGCCAGTATTTTATTTGATTCTCACTTGCCTTTAGAGTTTCTTCAAGAAAGGGTTATGTCAGTAACTTAACACTCTATAACCTGAGTGACTGAACTTTGACACAGAACTCAATCTCCAGTTTAGAGGATATACCTGAATATGTCTTATGGGTAAATGGTGTCTTCTAAATCAGTCATCATAAAAGTAGAAGTAATTTCACACACCAGAGTCCAGTTTAAGTTCTAAAGTGAGACAGAGGATTCTAATCCCAGCCCTGCTGGGATACTTGTCAACAGTATGTCTACATGCAAATTGCCAAGCCCTTTAGGGCTCACTTTTCCCGTATGTAAACTAGAAAGAATAATGGTTCTATCTATGAAGCTGCTTTGAGGATTAATAGAGAGAGTATATGTGTATTTCCAGAGGAACAGAACTAGTAGGATATACAGACATGTATGAAGGGGATTTATTACGGGAATTGGCTCATGTAATTATGCAAACCAAGATGTGCCATAATACACTGTCTGCAAGCTGGTAAACTAGGAAGGCAGGTGGTATAATTCAGTCCCAGCCTGAAGGCCTGAGAACCAGCTTTTAACAGTCAAAAGCTCAAGAGCCGGGAGCTCCCATGTCCAAGGGCAGGAGATGGACTACCCAACTCAAGAAGAGAGAATTTGTCCTTCCTTCACCTTTTTGTTCTGTTTGCATCCTCAATGGATGGAATGATACCCACCCACACTGGTGAGGGTGAATCACATTTACTCAATCCACTGACTCAAATACTAATCATTTCCAGAAGCACCATCACTGAAAAACCCAGGAATGATGTTTTATCAGCTATATGAATATCCCTTAGCCCAGTCAAGCTCGCACATAAAACTATCACAATAGGTAACACACTTAGCACTAATCACATAATAAATACCCAATTAATACTGACCCTCATTCTTACAGCCATCTTTAGCCTCAGGTTCCAAACTTAGGTTCAATTTGTTGGTTACAAGAGTCCCAGGTGCCAGCCTGCAGACAAGGATCTCTTCTTTGATCTCATTCATTTTTTTTCCTCTAAGCGTTAGGACAAGCTCTTACTAAAGTGAGTTGCTCTTAGTAAGAATAATAAATGCAAGGAGCAGTAAACAAAAGTGTTCAGATTATGAAGGGAACATTCAAAGAAACCTTGAAAGACTTGACTAGATTATAAAAAAGCAGAACGTGGTATTCAAAACTGAAATCTAAATTTCTCTAGCCCACTGGCTGCTCAGTCTCTAAACATTACTAGGTTAGTAAACATTGTGGACTGACTAATAGGTAAAAATAATAGCCCTTACTTTCACTGTTTAAAATGTTTGATTGTTTGGTTAATGCGTCAGAATGTGGCTTTGATCCATACAATTCTGTTTGATATTTGAATATCACCCATGTTATAACTCCAAATCCAACAAGATACATCTGCTTTGCTCCTGAGGGTGCAATCCCATATGAAAACACTCTTCACTTCTCCCCTCGGTCTTCCTGAAATTCCCTCTTTGTGTACAGCTGCCCTTATAGATGCCCAAACAGGACTCTTTCTTTTTCCCCCCTCTCTTTCAAAAGGGCAGCCTGGGTTTTCTTATTCCTCTGAAGGCCTGCTTTGCATCTGCCTCCCTCCCAGGCGTGTCCTTCCAGGAGAGTGGCTTGGAAAACCAGGAAGAATAAATGCCTTGTGTTGAATTACCTGCCAAGACAATCTGAATTTTACATCTGGAATATGTCTTTTAGACTCACTTTTCCCAGATACCACAAGGACTGATCATTGTTTTTAAGTTGGGCAAGGAGAACAACAATATGAGAATTGGTTTCAATTTCACAAACAAAAAAAATGTTTAATGGATGAATGTGATAACAGTTTTCCTCTCCTTCCCAAGTTTTGTTTTTTTTTTTTTCTGTTATACCTTTTTTTAAACCTACCTTTTTTTTTTTTTTTTTTTAATGCTACCCACCATAAGTTATGGAGAAGGAAATGGCAACCCACTCCAGTATTCTTGCCTGGAGAATCCAACGGACAAAGGAGCCTGGTGGGCTGCAGTCCATGGGGTCGCAAAGAGTCGGACACGTCTGAGCAGCTAACACACAACACACCGTAAGTTAATTGGCCTCAGTCCACTGACAGTAAGTAACAAAATAAGAATTAAAAAAAAATTTTTCACAAGTCATTTTTAAAAGTATGTTGAGTCTTGATTTTCTTTGGGAGGCTTCACTCCTCTCCCCTTCCCCTTCCCTGCACTACATCCAAGGCTGTCTTCCTATTCACCTCCTTATGCAACACCCTCCTTCCAGAACTCAGACTGAATTTCTTCTCAGATCTTCGAGAAAGAATTAGATTTGATTCAGTTACAAATGTTTCTCAAACTCTTAAAAGAAGAAAACTGTTTAAGTTACGAGCCAGAAATTATCCCTTTTAATACTTGAAGGTTTGTCTGCACACGGATGGATTTCTCTCAAATGATGTCTTATCATTCTCTCTTCCCACAGCCCATGTTATTTAGAGAGAACTCATTTCGAAAAGAGAAAACTGTAGACAAGAGGATTAGATTTGAGCAGAGCACACCTATACATTTATCATCCTCATCCCAACCCCTAAATCACCGAGTTATTCTCCTCTGTTAGACTTAGTTCATCCATAATTGCTAAGTGTCGGGGCACTTTTATCTTCAGTTCCAGGCTGCAGTGTGTGATGGAAGTACCTTTGCCAAGAAATATTGATACACAGAAGAGTCAGGACCAGGCAGGCAAAGCCCCTATCTGATGAGGCAAAGTACATTTTTGGCTCTGGTCTTATAAATACAAAGTGGGTTAAGAAAATGATGTGAACTTTCAAGACAGAAGAGCAAATAAATTTGTACACATTTATGACAATAGCTACCAAGTATAGCTTGTTGCTTCAGAGGGGAGAAGGAGCAGCCTTTTTTAGTGTAAATGCCTAACTGGTCCTCTGAGAAGCTGTAAGATGACCAGGGAACTAGGAGAGTGCCCAGAGCAAAGATTCGTCCATTTAGGCAGAAGGAAGAGAAAGAAGGGTTCTGGGTACTTGCTCCAGATCTAGAAAAAAGCATTTAGTTCTGAGGGGAAAAGGCATTCCAGTTTGCAACATTCATTCTCTCTCTTTCTCCCCACCTCTTTATCCCCACAGGGAGCTGGAGACAGTTTCCCTCCCCTGAGCTAAGAACTCCCTTAAAGTTAAGTCTTTGCCTCCAACTATATAGTTACCTGGACAGCTGAGGTATAGAAAACAGAGTTGCAGTTCAGATAAAGCTCCAACAGAGGTTCACATTGTTTCCCCATGGAGCGTCCACCAGGAGGCACGCAGCAGTTCAGATTACATGCAGATTTCCATCCTCAATCAGCCCCTAATTAAAAATAAAGCCTCCCTCCATCTGCTCATAACTCTCACAAACCCTTTTTTTTCCCCCTCTTTGGGCTCAACATTTTTAAGCTTGGTCTGTGCCCAACTGTAGATTACTCTGACAAGTCTGAAGTGTTTTGGCGTGAAGTAATGGTGGGAATAGGTACTTTAAAAAAAAAAAAACAAAAAAACTTGATTCTTAAAAACAGCAACAAAAAAACAGTCTCTCAAAGTACTTCAAGGGAAAATAACTTCAGATGCTTATTTGTACACTTTAAATGTTACTATTTGAAAAGAACATCTAAAGAGCTGTTTGAAGCTCAAGCAGACAGGAAGGCTCCCAGCAGACCCTGACACAGATGCTCTCTATTACACTGTAATTGTAAAATGCTGAGCAGGACTTGAAGGGTGACAAGGTCACTGCCCAACCTTGCAGCTCTGCAGTTTGTGCGTAACGGTGGCAGGGTGGGGGGGTGCATAAAAACTATGGGGCAACTCAAAAAGGCACGGGGGAAGCAGTTTTTGTCCCCCACTTAGAAGGGTTTTGTCGACACCAGCTTGAGATTGCAGAAATACAAATTTGCTCAACACCACAATGACACAGCTTGGAAAGAGGGGTTTCCCCTTTCCTTCTACGCAATCTGCTCACTTTCTATAAAATCTGTTAACTTTCTATGCAATTTATTAAAAATCAAATATGACTTTAAAGCTGTCTCTAATAGGTGGCTTCTAAGATCCTCTACTCCTCTGGCCTCCTACCTCACCTCACCTTCCCAGTAAAACAAATCAAGACAAACATTCCCAGGGCAGGTAACGTTCCCTGTGGGCACATGACCTGATACAGATAAGCACAGAGCAACTGGCTAACTGGCTGCTGGAAATACTTCCACAACATTGAAAAGATCTGCTTTTCTTTTTGTATTTCTCAGCCCAGTTTTACCATGTTTACCTCTTCAGGTGCTTCTCCTAGGAAAGTCCTACATATTCTGAGGATCTGGCAAGCTACTTTTTAATGCACTTAATTCAACAACATTATCCTTTGGGTGATCCATGACAGTAATTCTCCAAGAAAGGGGACAGAAAGGGTTCCCTTAACTCAGATGCTCAGTGTGGGGCCCAGCACTGATTTAGTCTTAGGACTAAAGCAACCATGTATGATTGCGTGCATGGCACCAGTCCCTCCCCTCTTCTCCTCTTCCCTTTTTTTCATTCCTGAAGCATTGCCTGAGCACCTCTGCTGTGACTGCCTCTATGTGCAGGTTCGAGGAATCCAGCTAGGAAAAGAAAAACAGAGCCATATCTTTAAATTTATACTGCTTATAATCTAGCAGACAGCTGAGAGTCACTAAAACACCCCCAAACAGATAATGTCCCCCAAACAGAAGATAATGACTCAAATGCAGGAGCAGCTAATTTCTCACTCATCTAAAGTAGAAAACAGAAGTTCTTGAGCAGCAGGAAGCCCCCCCACCCACCCAAGTATTGGTACAAGGATCCAAGATTCTTCTATTTTGTGGCCCTGCTATATTCAACACTTGGCTTTTAAAGTTGTCGTGGTTGTCTGCATCGAGCCTCTGGATGAGGAAAGGGAGGGCCAGGGGGTGGAATGGGGAGAATGGGGGACACAGGACGTATTTGGGGTCAGTCCATAAAATCTCCACTGGTCAGTCACAAGGAAGGCTGGGAAAGTGCCCAGGAAGAAGAAACGGTTCTCATAAACAATTAACCGGCCTCTGCCAGGAGGTCAGGAAATTGAAGAAATGGGAAAAAGGAGATCCTACAGCAGAATTCACGGAAGGCAGAATTCAACATAAGGAACAGAAGAGAAAATGGAAACCAAAGCAACCCAGGGTGTGCAAAACAAGAACAGGACTCCGAATGATGTTAGGAGGCATCCTCTGAGGCCTCCATCATGTGAATAGTTACAAGTCAGGTGAATCTTCCAGAGGATAATGGATCATCAGTGCATAGACAGTGACATGTAACGGCTAAGGACCAAAGGCCATCAGGATCACAGGAGATGAACTGACATGTGGTGGCTGAAAGCCCATAACATCAACCCACGTGGTTTCCAGTTGAGTTCATAAAGAAGTTTGCATGCCTGGAACAAATCAGTTTTATGAATTGGTGACTATATTCATTCAGATATGGTAGGGGTGTGGTTTGAATGAGCCACTAGCATGATATAAATTTTGGGAAATGTCACATGAGAAATCTGACTTACCATGGTCTCTTGAACAATCAAGAGATCCAGTAAGAGTGATTCCTCATTCCTGAGTAGCAATAATCCAATCACTCAGAGTTGCCACTGACCTCGTTCAACTGGGCCTGCTCTCTCCAACACACCAAAGCCCTATAGCATATTTCATTTACATTTTCTACCTGAGTCATGTAGGCAATTTGTAACATTGTACAAATTGTACATAGTTACCCCTAATGTACATAGTTAAATTGTACATAGTTACATACAAATGTACATACAAATTGCACATCATTACCCCTAATGTACATAGTTAAATTCTTACAAGTCAGGGACTTCCCCAGAGGTCCAGTGGCTAAGACTCCATACTCCCAATCCAAGTGGCCCAGATTTGAACCCTGGTCAGGAAACTAGATTCCACATGCCGCAACAAAGCTACCACAAGCCACAACTAAGACCCAGTGTAGCCAAAAAAAAAAAAAAATCTTACCAGTTAGAAATATAATAGAAAGAACCATGTAACTCAAGATCTTGGGCATTTCCAGGGTCTGACAGCAGCCCCCATAGAATACTGTTGTATGTACATATACACATATATATACATATATGAAAAGCAGCAACAATGAGACTTGGCTCTACATTTACTTATTTAAGCATCTGTCTTCTTCAATTCAGTATGAATAATTTTGAAGGCAAGGCTCAAAGTATCTGGCCCATATAAAGTATCAGTTAAGTCTTCTGAAAGAAATCACAGTAAACTTATAAGAAATAATCCCTTGAAAATGAACTGAAATAAATAAAATATGAGTGAGGCACTGAGGCAGCATCACTGACTTGGAACAGATCCCACCAGGACCCCCAAAGACCATGTGGGGACTGACAATCCTGAATGTGTGGATGTGCACCCTTACAAAGAAGGCAGAGAAGAAGAAAAAAGTCTGAACTGGAGACAAGAATTGAGAGAAGTGAGGAAGAAAGGTATATTGAAAAGTTTCAACAGGGAAGGAATGGAGATGCAGACGTAGGGAACGGACTTGTGGAGACAGTGTGGGAAGGAAAGGGTGGGATGAACTGAGAAAGTAGCACTGACATATATACTTTATCATGTGTAAAACAGATCCGATAGAGTGCCTGAAGAACTATGAACAGATGTTCATGACATTGTACAGGGGGTGGTGATCAAGACCATCCCCAAGAAAAAGAAATACCAAAAGGCAAATGGTTGTCTAAGGAGACCTTACAAATAGCTGAGAAAAAGAAAATCTAAAAGCAAAGGAGAAAAGGAAAGATATACCCATCTGAGTGCAGAGTTCCAAAGAATAGCAAGGAGAGATAAGGAAGTCTTCCTCAGTGATCACTGCAAAGAAATAGAGGAAAACAATAGAATGGGAAAGACAAGAGATCTCTTCAAGAAAATTAGAGATACCAAGGGAATGTTTCATGTAAAGATGGACACAATAAAAGACAGAAACAGTATGGACCTAGTAGACGCAGAAGATGTTAAGACGAGGTGGCAAGAATATACAGAAGAGCTATGCAAAAAAGATCTTAATGACCCAGATAACCATGACGGTATGATCACTCACCTAGAGCCAGATACACTGGAATGCAAAGTCAAGTGGGCCTTAGGAAGCATCACTGAACAAAGTTAGTAGAGATGATGGAATTCCAGCTGATCTACTTCAAGTCCTGCAAGATGATGCTGTTAAAGTGCTGCACCCAATAGGCCAGCAAATTTGGAAAACTCAGCAGTGGCCACAGGAAAAGGTCAGTTTTCATTCCAATCCCAAAGAAAGGCAATGCCAAAGAGAATGTTCAAACTACCACACAATTGCACTCATCTCACACGCTAGCAAAGTAATGCTCAAAATTTTCCAAGCCAGGCTTCAACAGTACGTGAACCATGAACTTCCAGATGTTCAAGCTGGATTTAGAAAAGGCAGAGGAACCAGAGATCAAATTGCCAACAGCTGTTGTCATAGAAAAAGCAAGAGAGTTCCTGAAAAACCTCTACTTCTGCTTTAATGGCTATGCCAAAGCTTTTGAATCTGTGGATCACAACTCTGTGGAAAATTCTTGAAGAGATAGGAATACCAGACCACCTTACTGCCTCCTGAGAAATCTGTACACGGATCAAGAAGCAACAGTTAGAACTGGACATGGAACAACACTGGTTCCAAATTGGGAAAGGAGTATGTCAAAGCTGTATACAGTCACTCTGCTTATTTAACTTCTATGTTTAGTACATCATGTGAAATGCCAGGCTGGATGAAGCACAAGCTGGAATCAAGATTCCCAGGAGAAATATCAATAACCTCAGATATGCAGATGACACAACCCTTATGGCAGAAAGTGAAGAAGAACTAAAGAGCCTCTTGATGAAAGTGAAAGAGGAGAATGAAAAAGCTGGTTTAAAACTCAACATTCAAAAATCGAAAATCATGGCATCAGCCCCATAACTTGGCAAATAGATGTCCCTATGGCAAATAGATGGGGGAAAAATGAAAATAGTGACTGACTATTTTCTTGGACTTCAAAATCACTGCAGATGGTACCTGCAGCCATGAAATTAAAAGACGCTTACTCCATGGATAAAAGCTATGACCAACTTAGATAGCATATTAAAAAGCAAAGACATTACTTTGCTGACAAACGTCCACATATTCAAAGCTATGGTTTTTCCAGTAGTCATGTTTGGATGTGAGAGTTGGACCATAAAGAAAGCTGAGCACAGAAGAATTGATGCTTCTGAACTGTGATGATGGAGAAGACTCTTGAGAGTCCCTTGGACTGCAAGGAGATCCAACCAGTCCATCCTAAAGGAAATCAGCCCTGAACATTCATTGAAAGGACTGATGCTGAGGCTGAAGCTCCATTACTTTGGCCACTTGATGTGAAGAACTGACTCATTGGTAACAACCATGATGCTGGGAAAGATTGAAGGCAGGAGAAGGGGAAGACAGAGGATGAGATGTTTGGATGGCATCACCAACTTGATGGACATGATTTTGAGCAAGCTCCAGGATATGGTGATGGGCAGGGAAGCCTGTCATGCTGCAGTCCGTGGGGTCACAAAGAGCTGGACACTACTGAACTGAACTGACTGAGAAGGTGCTATGTAACACAGGAAGCCCAACATGGTGCTGTGTGATAACCTAGAGAGGTGTAGCAGGAGGGTGGGAGAGTCAAGGAGGAGGTGATATATGTATCATTATGGCTCATTTGTGTTACTGTACTGCAGAAACCAACACAACATTGTAAAGCAATTTTCTTCCAATTAAAAAATAAATTTAAAAATACAGAAAAAAAGATTCATGAGTCTTTTAGGCTCAGATGATTACTTGGGTGGTGTCCTAACTGGCCCCTCTGGAAGTTGCAGGTTAACAAGCCATCTGAGCATCATTCCCCCTGCCTGGAACACCCTGGGATCTACAGAACTGTGCAGTAGCCACCAGAGGTTCCCAAGGAGACCAGCCAGGCTCACTGCCACCTGTTGGAAGATGCCCCTAACATGGCTCAGGGCACAACCACCATCAACCACCATTTATCTCCACAGTAGGAGCTCAGAAAAGACTGGATTGGGCTGAATGGAACTTAAAGGACCTGAACTGATGTTACTGAGAACAACTTAGGTTACCAGACAGGAGAACAACTTGGCCCTCCATGAGCTCTGTGCAAAGGGCCTGCCCCTGCTGAATGCACCAAGAATTATCAAAACCAATCAAGCACATAAACGAGTCTCTTGGGAATGATTAATCCTTGCTGTGAAGAGGCCAGGGGGTAAGTGAGGCGCCAACAATTCTCTAGTCAACTCTGAGAGTTCCCCATACAGGGAGACAGGGGCTCTGGCATCAGCACAGCCAGGCAGCGTGAGAAATGTTGGCAAGGTGACTGGTGGGGGCAGGCATGTCTGGGCACAAAAGTGTTAGCTTAGCCTCCTAATATTTTTCTTGGACAACAATGAAAGTCTTGATGGAAGTATCTTTCTATTCCCTCTTTTGCTAATTCTACTCTCTACTCTCCTAATTTGCCAAGGGGAAAAAAAAGCAAAGCTGTTTCCTAACCTTTTCTGGGAAAACTAAATAGGGTTCTGCACATCTTCTGGGACCAACACTAGCCTATCCAATCAACCATTTTTTTTTTATTGACAGCCTACCATATACTAAGTACTAGATGGAAAGCAATGAATAAATAGAGATTTGGTAGTACATTTTTTATCTGGAGAGAAAGGCAGTGAACCAGTAAACACATGCATTATAACTAACCATGATAAAAGTCTCAAAGAAAATGAGCATACTGCCCTGATAGGAAAATTACAAACATTTGTGGTGGTGGCTTTGCTAGAGAAAGCCTTTCAGAAGAAACTGAGACCCGAAGGAAAAGAAGGATCCAACCAAGAGAAAAGTAGCTAGCAAAGACTGTTTCAGGTAGAGGGAACAGCATGAGAAACCCTCAGGTCTCTGAGAGGCCAACAGGAGGTTACCGGGATTCTGGGTCAGATGTGTACCCCCTGAGAGGCACACAGACTGGTCTGAAAGAAATATATAGAAAGATAATTCATGTGCAGCCCTTTTGTAGCTCCTGTGTGTTAGGGTCCACATGGGCTTCTGTGACTCTCACAACACAGGAAACCCCTCGAGTGAACAACACAGGATCCATGACCAGAGCGGGTCATGCTCACATGGAAAGGCTCTGCTAGACTCATGAAGCGTCCTTCCTCCATGAGCCAAAGATTAAACATGAGTCAGAACCAGCCCTGCTGGAAGCAGCTGAGAAGAGGGTTTTCTCTGTTCTTCACCATCCACATGGCAGACAGCCACACAGGTTCAGAAGTGGCATCAGAAGGGTGCTTGCAGTGCTCTAGAACAGACACTCATGGCCAGGGTAGCAGCAGGCTTAGCCGCTGGCAGAGGTATGCCTCCTCACAGCTGGCCTGGGCCAAAGGTTCAGGATGGAAATGATTTAATAGCCAGATCACAGTTCACAGAAGAAAAATCTATGATTCCTAATCAAAACAGATATCCAGACAGGGAGGATGTTCTTTTCACAATGAACAAGACTCATCCTTTTGGTCTGGCAGCCTTCAGAGGCATTGTTCTTGTCATTTCCTTTATAGTCCAAGGTTGCTAAAGGTAGAGATTAATTTTCATTGCAGTGGTTACCTGCTAAGTGGATGCCTTCAGGCACTGGATGTATGTTTCATTTTATCCTGTTAGAAGTAAATAAATTTCCTGAAGGATAACATAATCTGGCCATAATACCTATGTGATAACTTCAGGCCAAGAAGATGGGACCTATTTCAAACAAGTACCTAGGAAGACCTTTCTGAAGAGGTAGAGCGGGGCAGGGACACCTTAACAAACCCTAAATTGTGAGCTGGTTTTGTTCGGCAATTACTGAAAAAGCATTGACTTTCTCTGGCAAAATGTGGACACAAATTCAGCGTTATTCATAGATTGAGCCTGAGCCCAGGCATTAAACTTTGGCCCTGAGCTTTCAATTCTTCCTGTTCAGTTTTTGATGCAGAAGATAAGGTTCCTACCTTGAGCCAGGTTACACACTTACATCCACTCCATGTCATCACAAAGATGAGTTAAGTCTAGCCAGGATTAAACAGAAGCCCTTGATAAATAGATCAGAACTGACTTGTTCAAGGTTATCCTCCAACTGGCTTGAAGCTACATATTTCTTTCTTTCATTATTTTTAGGAGATATATCTGCATGTTGCTGTTCAGTCGGTTAATTCATGTATGAATCCTTGCGACTCCATGAACTGCAGTACACCAGGCTTCTTTGTCCTTCACTATCTCACAGAGTTTGCTCAAATTCATGTTCATTGAGTCAGTGATGCCATCCAACCATCTCATCCTCTGCCACCCCTTTCTCCTCTTGCCCTCAATCTTTCCCAACATCACAGTCTTTTCCAGTGAGTCAGCTCTTTGCATCAGGTGGCCAAAGTATTGGAGTTTCAGCTTCAGCCCTAGTCCTTCCAATAAATATCCAGGGCTGATTTCCTTTAGGGTTGACTGGGTGATCTCCTAGCAGTCCAAGGGACTCTCAAGAGTCTTCTCTAGCATTACAGTTAGAAAGCATCACTTTTTCAATAAGAAAACCTATTTTGACCATATTTTATATCTCAGTCAGGGGTTCCCCCAACTTTCCTCACATGTGTGTGCCTATCTGTCTGCCTGTGTTTAAGCTAAAGAAAACCTTACCCCCAGGTTTAGCAGTAATGTGTTTGAGAAGCATTCATCTTTCATTCTTAAGAAGCCTCCAGACTCAGGCAGAAAATTACCAAATGTTTGGCTTGGTCCCCCCTAAGGCAGTGAATCCTGAAGGAGATAAGTCCTGGGTGTTCATTGGAAGGACTGATGCTGAAGCTGAAACTCCAATACTTTGGCCACCTCATGCGAAGAGTTGACTCATTGGAAAAATCCCTGATGCTGGGAGGCATTGGGGGCAGGAGGAGAAGGGGACGACAGAGGATGAGATGGCTGAATGGCATCACCGACTCAATGGGCATGGGTTTGAGTAAACTCTGGGAGTTTGTGATGGACAGGGAGGCCTGGCGTGCTGCGATTCATGGGGTCGCAAAGAGTCGGACACGACTGAGCGACTGAACCGAACTGAACTGAAGGTGGTGAAACATGACTTTTCACAAACTTACAGAGCAGCACAAGACTGTCTACAAAGCAATAACATAACCCCAAACACGTCAGCATATGCAACTTTTCAAGTCCCAGCATCTCCTCTCTGCAGTTCTAGACAGGAGTATAATGAAGCAGCAGGACGGCTCCTGCAGTAAACAAGAGGGCAGTGAATGTTTAATACCCTCCTCCCTCAGCAGGCAGCAATGCAGAAATCAGATGGAGGAGAAGCTTGGACCTCCCTCGTATACCTGTGACTGATTCATGTTGATGTGTGGAAGAAATCAATGCAATATTTTAAAGTAATTATCCTCCAATTAAAAATTAATTAATTAATAATAATTAAAAGAGAAGGGAAGGCTTGACTCCATGCATTGTGGCCATAGATACATTCACTGAACTCACTAAAGAAAAAAAAGTGGCTCAGCAAAAACATTTACATCAATGACCGACCCACTCTGTCACGTTTTGAGACATTGCAAGTTATCCTCACTTACCCAACCATGCTTAACATTGCAGACTGAGAAGGGGGTGATGGGGAAGGTAGTAATGGGCAGCTAAAGGATTTGACTAACATTTTTGTTTGAAATGTTTCATGACAAGAACTGTCAAGACCAG
Organism: Cervus canadensis; assembly: GCF_019320065.1. Lineage (NCBI taxonomy): Eukaryota > Metazoa > Chordata > Mammalia > Artiodactyla > Cervidae > Cervus > Cervus canadensis. The sequence continues at coordinate 32,043,014 of NC_057391.1, forward strand.
AGCAAGTCTGTTATTCATCTCCTTTCCCTCAAGGAACATTTCTTTACTGAGTCCCATGCAGTCATTCATTCGATCAGCAAACATTCATTACACACCAGCTGTTGAGCATGAATAGGAAGAGATACCAAAAGTCAAAATCAGGGACATCAGCCCTGGTGATTTCCAAGCAAGAGTCCAGACCCTTCAGAGATCTTTTACCTCTGATCTTCTTCCATGTCAGTCAAGCTAAACCGACGCAAAAGTTGCAACATCCGCCTTCAGGGAGGAACTGTACCATTGCCCCCAACTGTGCAAGTTTAGTGAAAGATATGCACAAGTAGCAGATGGCATTTCATCACTACATGCAAAGTGTCCTAGAGTCCAGCTTGCCTCTTTCCAGTTCCTTGTAAGAGGGATGTTGCCTGGCCTACCACTTTCCCTCCGAGTTGCATCTCCAGCCCCCTCTCCCTAAGCAGGCTCTTACCACTCACCTTTGCAGAGACATTCTCTGTTTTCAAGCCCTTCTCCAATTAGCTACATTTCCAACTGCATTTCCCCCTTTCTGAAAAAATTAAGTGTGCAGTGATTGTGACATATTCTAAAGAGGTTTGCTTTACCAAGAAAGTGCTGCAAACTGGGCCCCTACAAGGAAATCAGAGTGAGTCACTCAGGACTCTCTGCTTCTGCTTTTCAGGCTGTTAAATGCAAGCCATGAGGCACCCCATGCAAGCCCATTTGGCTCAGCTGAGACCCAAGAGCGTCACTCCCTAAACAGCAGATCATGGAGAAATAGCCAAACAGGGTCAGCTTGAATCCCATGTTTCTTGTTGTTATAATCTGAGAAAATGAACACTGACAGGATGAAGAGTAATGTCTATTGTATTTCATCTGAGTGTAGTTGGAAAGTAAACAATTGTTAGAGAAATTATTCCAACTCCTCTGCTTCAGCAAACATAGGAGAGAGAGAGAAAAGAAACAAAGATAAACATTCACAGCTCTTGTCATCTTTAACCCAACACAGAAACTTATGACATGAATATCTACCCAGTGGCACATGGCTGGATTGAAAGCTTGGAAATTGAGTGAGAAACCAACTAGTCTAGGAGTGACTGCAGGGGAGAGAAGCAAGCTGAATCTTCGGTTCTGCATAGCCTGGGAGCGATCATGTTTTAAACAAAGTCGGTAGTGATAAAGCAAAGCACAGTGATAGCAATGAAGCTAGGCTCCAGCAGAGAATGAGGTCTGAGCCTTCACTGATGCTGACTCTGCCCAGACACTACTTCCTCTCTCTTCTCTAAGGTCCAGCAAAAGTCCCCCTCCTCCTTGAAGACTTCATGGGTTTCATCTGCCCATATACACACCCTGTCTTGTGAATTCCTGGAGCAGCTACTCTTTAATTTTTAAATTACAGCATAATTGCTTTACAATGTTGTGTTAGTTTCTGCTCTACAACAGTGTGAATCAGCTACATGGATACATATACCCCCTCCCTGTTGAGACTCCCTCCTACCCCCACCGTCCCTGGGCCATCACAGATCACAGAACTGAGCTCCCTGTGCTATCCAGCAGCTTTCTACTAGCATCTATTTTACATATGGAAATGTATATATGTCAGTGCTATTCTCCTAGTGCATCTCACCCTCCTGGAGCAGCTACTTTCATGTTTTACAATATGCAGGTTTTTCAGATTTTCCTTGACTTTGTTCTCTAGTTGATCCATGTGTTTTCACCTCTAATCTCGTGACTGAATTCTGATTCTCTTGGAATAAGAGCTTAGTTTTGTTTTATTTTTTTTTTCTTTTGGCTCTCCTACACAGACTGGTTTGGAACTGAGCATATCAAAGTCCTCTAATGTGTATCTCTTTAGATGATTCTGACAAGTTTTCCTAAGAGTCACCACCCATGGAAGAACCAGGAGAATTGACAGCTTATTTACATTAACTTAGGGGGGACTTGTTTGAGCATGTCCACTTGGACTGTGGGCCCCCTGTTTGTCATTTACTTTCGAGTTGAAGTCTTGAATAACATATCAGACCTGGCATTCCTTGGTGTTTCTTCTGTTAGTCACCCATAACCAAGGCCCATATTCTGAGCAGGTGAATAACACAGTCAAAGAATACCTAATAGCGACAAGCTAATAGCTGCAAACATCCAGACATGAATGCTTGGTTCATTTTTTAATCAAAGCTGCAGCCCACTTTGCTACTTTCAAGTATGAGCATTGGCCCTCAGGTGGAGGGATGCAGAAGGTGGCAAATTTGATCAGCTGTATCCAATTAGAGTTTCATCCTCTGGACACAGAGTAGGGCTGCTGAGTAACCTGTGGATAATGTTGTTTTTCTCGTACACATTTGCCTCAGCTGAAAAGGTTTGATCCTTTGGTTAAAAAAAAAAGCAAGAAAAGTTATATATGCAAAAAGTTTATGGCAGGTGTTCTAATCAGTGAGGTTTGACATAAACAGAATGAGCAACTGTCCTAATTCACTGGGACTGATGTGGTTTCCTGAGACATGGAGCTTTCCATGCTAAAATCAGAAAAGTTCTTGACAAACTGGGACCGGTCATGTCCTAGATTCCAAGAGTCAGTCTTCAGACCTGCAGTAGACCATGTTGTTCAGTCACTAAGTCATATCTGACTTTTTGCAACCCCATGAACTGCAGTATGCCAGGCTTCTCTGTCCTTCACTATCTCCCGGAGTTTGCTACAACTCCTGCCAGTTGAATTAGTGATGCCATCCAACCATCTCATCCTCTTTCACCTCCTTCTCTTCTTGCCCTCAATCTTCCCCAGCATCACAATCTTTCCAATGAGTCAACTCTTTGCATCAGGTGGCCAAAGTACTGGAATTTCAGCTTCAGCACCAGCCATTCCAATGAATAGCCAGGGTTGATTTCCTTTAGGATTGACTGGTTGGATCTCCTTGCAGTCCAGGGACTCTCAAGAGTCTTCTCCAACACCACAGTTCAAAAGCATCAATTCTTCAGTGCTCAGCTTCCTTTATACTCCAACTATCACATCCATACATGACTACTGGAAAAACCATCAGTTATGGCTTTTGGTCTGTCTAGTCATAGCTTTGACTAGATGGACCTTTTATGGCAAAGTAATGTCTCTGATTTTTAATATGCTGTCTAGGTTGGTCATAGCTTTTCTTCCAAGGAGTGTCTTTTTATTTCATGGCTGCAGTGATTCTGAACCCAAGAAAGTAAAGCCTCTCACTGTTTTCACTGTTTCCCCATCTGTCTGCCATGGAGTGATGGGACGAGATGCCATGATCTTAGTTTTCTAAATGTTGAGTTTTAAGCCAGATTTTTCACTCTCCTCTTTCACTTTCAACAAGAGCCTCTTTAGTTCTTCTTCACTTTCTGCCATAAGGGTGGTTATGGCATATCTGAGGTTATCAATATTCCTCCTGGGAATCTTGATTCCAGCTTGTGCTTTAGCCAGCCCAGCATTGCATGTGATGTACTATGCATAGAAGTTAAATAAGGAGAGTGACAATATACAGCCTTGATGTACTCCTTTCCTGATTTGGAAACAGTGTTGTTTCACATCCAGTTCTAACTGTTGCTTCTTGACTTGCATACAGATTTCTCAGGAGGCAGGTAAGATGGCCTGGTATTCCCATGTCTTTAAGAATTGTCCACAGTTTGTTGTGATTCACACAGTCAAAGGCTTTGGCATAGTCAATAAAGCAGAAGTAGATGTCTTTCTGGAATTCTCTTGCTTTTTCTATAATCCAAAGAATGATGGCAATTTGATCTCTGGTTCCTCTGCCTTTTCTAAATCCAGCTTGAACAAACAGCTGGAAGTTCATGGTTCACGTACTGTTGAAGCCTGGCTTGGAGAATTTTGAGCATTACTTTGCTAGCATATGAGATAAGTACAATTGTGCAGTAGTTTGAGCATTATTTGGCATTGCCTTTCTTTGGGATTGGAATGAAAACTGACCTTTTCTAATCCTGTGGCCACTGCAGAGTTTTCCAAATTTGCTGGCCTATTGAGTGCAGCACTTTCATAGCATCATCTTTTAGGATTTGAAATAGCTCAACTGGAATTCCATCACCTCCACTAGCTTTGTTTATAGTAATGCTTCCTAAAGCCCACTTGACTTCACATTCCAGGATGTCTGGCTCTAGGTGAGTGATCACACCATTGTGGTTATCTGGGTCATGAAGATTTTTTTTGTATCATTCTTCTTTGTGTTGTTGCTACCTCTTCTTAATATCTTCTGCTTCTGTTAGCTCCATACCATTTCTGTCCTTTATTGTGCCCATCTTTGCATGAAATGTTCCCTTGGTATCTCTAATTTTTTTGAAGAGATCTCTCATCTTTCCCATTCTATTGTTTTCCTCTATTTCTTTGCATTGATCACTGAGGAAGGCTTTCTTATCTCTCCTTGCTATTCTTTGGAACTCTGCATTCAGATGGATGTATCTTTTCTTTTCTCCTTTGCCTTTCATTTTTCTTCTTTTCTCAGCTATTTGTAAAGCCTCCTCAGACAACCATTTTGCCTTTTTACACTTCTTTATCTTGAGGATGGTCTTGATCACTGCCTCCTGTACAATGTCGTGAACTTCTGTCCACAGTTCTTCAGCACTCTATCAGATCTAATCCCATGAATCTATTAGTCACTTCCACTGTATAATCATAAGGGATTTGATTTAGGTCATCGCCGAATGTTCTAGTGGTTTTCCCTGCTTCTTCAATTTAAGTCTGAATTTTGCAATAAAGGGTTCACGACCTGAGCCATAGTCAGCTCCCAGTCTTGTTTTTGCTGACCATATGGAGCTTCTCCATCTTTGGCTGCAAACAATATAATCAATCTGATTTCAGTATTGGCCATCTGGTGATGTCCATGTTTAGAATCTTGTGTTGTTGGAAGAGGGTGTTTCCTCTGACCAGTGTGTTCTCTAGGCAAAACTCTGTTAGCCTTTGCCCTGCTTCATTTTGTACTCCAAGGCCAAATTTGCTTGTTTTTCCAGGTATCTCTTGAATTCTTACTTTTGCATTCCAGTCCGCTATAATGAAAAGGACATCTTTTGGGGGTGTTAGTTATAGAAGGTCTTGTAGGTCTTCGTAGAACCATTCAACTTTAGCTTTTTCAGCATTTTGCTTGGGAGATAGACTTGGATTACTGTGATATTGAATGGTTTGCCTTGGAAACAAACAGAGATCATTCTGTCATTTTTGAGATTGCATCCAAGTACTGCATTTCAGACTCTTCTGTTGATTATGATGGCTACTCCATTTCTTCTAAGGGATTCTTGCCTATAGTAGTAGAGATAATGGTCATCTGAGTTAAATCCATCCATTTCAGTCCATTTTAGTTCACTGATTCCTAAAATGTTGATGTTCACTCTTGCCATCTCCATTTGACCACTTTCAATTTATCTTGATTCATGGACCTACAATTCCAGGTTCCTGTGCAATATTGATCTTGGCCCTGACCAATAGAATTGTCTCCTCTTGCCTACCATTTCTCTCGCATTCCAGCCTAAACCCCTCCAGCATTCCACTGTCATAGATCTGGTCAGATCACTTGTTTGCTAAACACTCACAATAGTCACTTCTCCATTGTACTATGTCCAAGTTCTACACACCCTTCAAACCCCAAATGGTGCCTTCCCCTTGAAACATTGTCTTTTTCTATATAAAATAATCCCTTATTTTTAAATGCCTTGGGTCCTTGACTACTTTAATGTTATTATTTATGTGCATGATCTTCCTTTATAAACCAAAGTCCTTGAGAGCAAGTATGGTCTGTCATCCACCTTTTTACCCCCACTGAAAATAATAAAAATATCAATGAATGAAATTGAAGTAAGGTTTAACCTGAGGCATACTCCCTTGCATGGATGCTGTTGCTTGACTTTTGAAACTTTTTTCTATATCCCTATATCTTCCAACCCTTTCTCCCCATCTTGGTCATCCATAGTCAAAGCCTGAGAGTTGGGAACAGCCACTCCCCTGCCTTGATGCAAGTCTTGTTGCTGTAGGACTCCCAGATGCCACAGCAGGCCAGCAAGGCTCAGCTAAAGGGACTTTGTCCCACAGAACTGTGAAATAGAGATTCCTTTGAGATAAAGCCTGAATATTTTCTATGCCCTCTGTCTTCACCTTCATAATTAGCACACTTTCCTAACACAGGCACAAAACTATACTTCACTTTATCCTCTCCTCCACATCCCCCAGGACACTACGGCTCTGAGTTTGTCCTGCTTCCTGACCCAAGAAATAAAGAAATGTATTAAACTGTCTCAGCATTTAATTATTTTAATATATGGAAATAAAAGGGCTGACTTAAAGCAGAGATGTCTGGAGGAGGCATTTCCCCTTATCCCTGTCAACTCATCCATCATGGAGCAAACATTCAAGAGTTTACAGAAGAAGAGAATCTGAACTTGTCTTAAGTTGTTCTTTTCTCAGCTCCTCTTTTTCCCCCCTCCACAAGTGTAGCACTTCCTGGTTTGAATGTTGTGCTGTGCTAGTCACTCAGATGTGTCTGACTCTTTGCAACCCTATGGACTATAGCCCATCAGGCTCCTCTGTGCATGGAATTTCCCACATAAGAATATTGGAGTGGGATGCCATTTCCTCCTCCAGGGGATCTTCCTGATCGAGGGATCAAACCCATGTTTCCTGCATCTCTTTCACTGCAAGTAGATTCTTCACTGCTGTACCAATACCAGGCCTCAAAACCCAGTCTTTATGGGAATGGTGAACACAGTCAGAAGAAAGGCCTCTGGTGGGGAAGCACTGGGACCCTTTGGAAGAAAGGGGCAAGTCGGAGGAGCTCAAGCCACAGCTGCAGGACAAGCTGAGTCCCACTCTGTAGCCTTGTCTGTGCCTCCTCTCAGCAACCATCCACTTGATGCAATAAGTGCTCATCAAGCACTTAGCATGTAGCCGCTCTCTGGTTACTAGGAGCGATACACAGTGTCATTTCAGATAGTCAAGAATGAACATAGCATAGGCATGATATGAATGACCACCAGCATCCTGGAGCAGGATTTGAAGGGATTCACTGTTCTAGGATTCACTTCTTTTGTTGCCGGACTGTAGGGAGGCCCAGGGTTTTCAGATGAATGAACAGAGCAGCTGGGTGGCAGAAGGGACACCCAGGGCCCTCAGGGATCAGATGCTTTCCTGCTGGTATAGAAGGAACTGCTTTCCTGCCAGTACACAGAGAGCGACTGACAGGGCCATGTCGAGGCTAGCCCACTGGATAGGAGCCTTTGATACAATAATGTGCAATAGAGAAAGGGGTCTTTCACCCATGGATCCCACAGTTCAAAGTAGGAGATACACAGGGCCATGCTCTGAATGTATCCTGTGATAGATACACTTATCTACTGAAATAATAACCCCCAAAGGCGACGGTACTGGTATTAGTAGGTGGGACTTTGGGGAGGTGATTAGGGTAGGGCTTTTCTGGATAGAGTTAGTGCTCATATAAAAAAGAAGCCACTGAGTTCTCTAGTCCTTTCCACCATGTGAGAACAAAGTGAGACGAGTTCAACTAGAGAGGATCTTTTCTCATCTGTTTTACAACCTAATTGTCCTGGCACCCTGACCTTGGACTTCCAGGCTTCACAACTGTGAGTAATACATGTTTGTTGTTTATTAAAAAAAAACAGTCTGTGATATTTAGTTATAGTAGCTGAGTGGACTAAAACAGACAGCAATCAGATAATCATACAAACAAATGTAAGATCCCAGTTGGGTCAGAGGCTACCATATAAAAGCAGTTGTCTGTAAATACTGTTACAAAGATAGGAATCTAAGGCAAGAAGAAGAATGCTGGAATCCTACAATACTGGGATTGTAGCAGTTCTACAATACTGGAATCTGACCATTTCCGATGGATACAGGAGGCTCCCCAAGGAAGCAAGTTCTCGGTTAAGGTCTGAAGGAAGAGCAGGAGTTAGCAAGTCCATGAGGGGATAGAAGAGCATTCAAAACAGAGGGAACAACATGTTCAAAAGTCCTGGGGCACAGAGCGCTGAGAGAGGAGAGGAGAAAGTTAAGAGGAAGGAAGAAAGTGTATAGGGACCAGTGGTGGGCCTTGAGTTCTATCTATCCCAAGAACAATGACCTATCACTAAATGCTTTAAAGCACTGGGGTAGGGACCTCTCTGGTGATCCAATGACTAAGACTCCACACTCCCAATGCAGGGGGTCCAGATTCAATCCTTGGTCAGGGAACCAAATCCCACATCATGCAACTAAGAGCTCACATGCCACAAAGAAGATCCCACATGCTGCAAATAAGGCCCAGTGCAAATAAATAAATAAGTACTTTTTAAAAAGCAGTTGAGTGGCATTATCAGATTAGCATTTTGAAAAGACTGTTTTCCTAGTCACTTGGGAAATGGCTGTAACCTGCAGTAGGAGGCTGAGGGTGGACACTTCACTGGCCAACACCAGGGACCCCCTAAGACCCTACCAATATATATGCAGTGTGTTCCTCAGGGTTCTGGCCCCATCCTGGGAGGGAAGAGCTCCCTCCATAAGACAAGACTCTGACAGGTTCCTCCTGTCAGTGAAAATAGTGAGTGTGTAGTAGGGAGAAAAACATACAGCAGTTTAAAGAATGGTATGTTCCCAACCTCTTCCTTAATTGTTATAAACTATCATTTATTTAGCACACACCCCAAGGGCCAAGTGCCTGACTACATTGCTGCCCACTGCCTTCTTAATGATCAGGCTGATCCAGCAAGATAGGCATTATCAACTCCATTTTACAAGGTGGGCATTCACACCCAGGGAGTTAACTTGCCAAGGAATCAACACTCAGGTCCTTCTGATTCTTGCTTTTTTGTTTTTAACCCAAAACTGGTTTTTAAATGTGAACATGTGGTTGGTTCCATGATGTGTGCTATGCTTCAAAAGATACTATCTTACCCAGAAAAAGTGCAGTCTGATGGAGAGGGGATCACAAGCACATATATACATTCAGGCAACTAAATATAACACAATTAAAATCATACAGAATTTGTTCTTCATGAAAGAGTGATGACTGTCTATATTTAGTAGTATTGCATTTGGCTCAGCATCTCTATGAGGAAGGAATGAACCAAGTTGAAAGCCAACTTTACTGAGTGACATTTGTGTGCCAGGTATTGAGCTAAGTGCTTTCAGGATATTAACTCAATGAAATCCTCACAGCAAGTTCACCAGGAAGGCAACACTATCGTCTACATTTTGCAGATGGAGAAAGTGGGGCTCATATCAGTCAAAAAAAAAAAAAAAGAATCCCCAGGATCACAAGTAAGAATCACCAGAAGCTAAATAACTTGGGAAGGGAGAGTAAACGAATACTGATGATGGCTGACTTTCAATCTACAGGAAACTGGAGATAGATTCTAAAATGGAAAACCAAACTCTGTGCTGATGTAAGACCCAGGGAATTAAAACTGACCCTAAACACCCCAACCACAGGAGTCTGACTGCAAAACAGGTTAGCTTCCCAGAGCCAGGCTCTATGGGCAAACTGTTCCTACTTCTTGGAGTTGTTTTGACATTAAAATGTGAAAGTTCTTAAAATAAGGAGGAGGGTAGAGACTCCAAGGAATGTTAAAATAATTTGTGGCAAAACAGAGAAAGTTAAACATTCATTAAGGGGTTTTCATTTCAAATGATCGTTTTACCATATCGATGTCTAAATTGGGGAGCAGGGAGAAGAGGAAGAAACTCTTACTTAATCCCTTTCCTGAATTGACCACAGAGAATGCTCAGCAGAGACCCATGGAGGTTTCAAGCCCCTCCTGTAGAAGCTGGGGTCCACGGATGCAGAGAACCTACACAGGTCTCCCTGGCTGCCTGTTCACCTAACCAGAGCCAAGCCGGCTTTGCCAATTGTCAGCACACCAACGCTGACTGTCTCCAGCACTTACTTAGGGATCCTATGCATATATCTTTTCCCAGAGGCAGAGCTTTGCTCTGGATTATATCTTCATTATTTCACCCTTAAGTGCAAAGAATGAATGTTGGACTCTCAAATCCTAGGAAATATCTGAAACCCAACCCAGCAGATATCCATAAATTAAGTAATGTCCAGCCTCAAATATAAGCTGTCATTTCCAAAAGCCTGGAGGGTGTGTATGTCCAGGGAACAGTCTAGAATGAACACCCTCTGCTCTGGCTTTCAGATCTATGTTGCTCATCAGAACTCTTTCCACTCCTTTGCGCTAGAGGTACAGGTAGCCTCACAGCTGAAATTCACCCTCTTGTTCACTGCCTTCAGAGCAGACTTTCTGCTGCTTTCCTGGGTGAATGTTCAACATTCTCAATATGCTCAAAGGCTTGCCTACCCTTGAATTAATTTATTCATTCATATATCTCACCATGAATTTACCAGTTATTCTCTGAATGCTTATGTGCCAGCATGGAGCTAGCCACACTGATAGTACATCAACAAGCAAGCAGTCACCAGAATTTTAGCCTTCAGATTTATTCAACTTTTCATCATGACTGCATCTTGACATGCTGCCCAGCAGAAGGCTGATTAGAATACATCATTACATCAGCACCGATTGCTGTATCAATGCCCTGGAAGCACTCATTGGCTGTCCAGTTTGTCTGGGGCAGAATGCTTGCAGAAAAGCAAGCCTGGGAAGACTCGGGGACTCCTGGGGGTACAGTCACCTGGAAGGTGGTGTCAACAGACCCAAGATGAGAAAACAGAAACCCAGAAAATAAAACACAAATGCCCCACCAAACTCTGCTGTAATGGATAGGCCACATCCTTACTCGCTCAAAAGCACCAGCTGTGGAATGATAAGGTATCATGCTGGGTACCAGAGGCTACAAAACACCCAAAGGTTAGTTCCCCACACTCAGGTGACTCACCACAAAGGGAGCCACAGATGCACGAAAATTTGAATTACAGAACAAGTGATTCATTAAAGTCATCTCTCACTTGACTCACTCCAATAATTTTCTCATTTCCCCTCTTGCCACAGATCCCCCTTGCTGCCCACTCCCACCTCCCCTAACTCTGATTCATTCTCCATGTCCTGGCTAGGATTATTTATTAAACACCTCCCTGGAAAACTGCCTGCAAAGGTAGTTCTCAAACTACCATTCAAGAGGCCTGGAGGTCAATCTGAGCCTCCATATTTACCAAATCAAGATTTCTATAGGTAGGGCCTTGGACATTGCACATTAAACATATATTAGAATAATTTTCATTCACACTTACTCATTAGTAATTCTAATTCCCAGTTTCAAAGCTAGCCCATGGATAGAAAAGTTGATTGTCGGGGCTGGATGCCCTTCATAAGGGATCCTAGCCTACCTTTCCAGTCTCATTTGAGGCCATTATAATACCCCATGCATTAAGTCTTAGTAACATAGATATACTCCCTGAACAAGCTAGAAATTTTCCTTCTCCTGTGCCATTTTCATGCAAATCCTTCTGCCTGGAATTCCCAACCCTCCTCTCCCAGTCAAATCCCTACTAGTCTGTGCATGGGTGTGCACGTGTGCGCATGTGTGTGTGCACACACACACACACTCCACTTGGAAAACTCTTATTCACCTATTAAAAACCAGAACAAGAACTTCTGGTGGTCCAATGGCTAAGACTCTGTGCTCTTAATGCAGGGGGCCTGAGTTCGATTCTTGCTTTGGGAACAAGATCCCACATGCTGCAACTAAGAGTTCAAAGATGTCACAACTAAAGATCCTGCATGCCGTGGGGAAGACAGAGGAGCCTGCATGCTGCCACTAAGATCCAGCACAGACAAATAAATAAGTAAATGTTTAAAAGCCAGAACAAATATCACTATCTTGTTATCTTACAGACCCCTTCAACTTCTTGTAAAATGCACAGTTGTCTTACTATGTTTCCACAGCACCGTACACTTTCTGTTTTCCTTCACTAATCCCATGTATTGTACTATTGAATTTGTATCAAGTGGCTGCTCGCCCTGTTCATATACACCCACATGCATTTACTTCTTGAGGTTTTGGGGGGTATGGGCCATTCCTTATCCATCTCTAAATTCCAAGTGCCCAACACTTAACTGCTCAACAAATATTATATTGAACTGAGGCTATTCAAAGTTTACAGATGAAACATGTAACATCTTTCCTTACACATGGCTAACTTTTAAAAAAACATTTGCTTCTTCCTCTCCCCTCTAAGGAAGTCATATGGAACTAAATCTTCCAATCCATGAGCAAAGAATGTATTTAACTCCACCTACTTAGGTCTTCTTTAATTTCTCTCAGTAAGCTTTTAAATACTCTGGTTAGAGGTTTTGTATCTCTTTTCTTACATCCACTTTTAGGTATTCAACATTTTTGATATTTTTTAACTGTTTTTTATATTTTAAGACATACAGAAATGCAACTAATTTTTGTATATTGCCCTTGTATTCAGTCACTAAATTTTAATATTAGTTTTAATAGTTTTTCTGTAGATTTATTAAATCCTCTATATACAAAAATAATACCAGTTTATTTCTTTTCCAATTCTTATACTTTTATTTTTCTTGAGTCATTGCTCTGGTGACTTCTAGAACAATGTTGAACCAAAATGGTGATAATTGATGCCATTATTTTATACCCCATACTACATAGACTATGCCTAAATATTTCATAATTATATAATAATGATATTTCCCATCACTATGTAAAAGCTGAGTCTTTTTAAACTTGTGTTAGCCATGAATGGGTGTTGAATTTTATCTAATTTTATCTGTATCCACTGATATGATTACATAGTTTATTATTTGTAATGTTTATGTGGTAAATATGTTAATTTCAAGTATTAAGCCAATCTTTTACTCCTAAAATAAACAAGTTGGTCATGATATAAAATTATTTTCATAGATCACCAGATTCATTCTTCTGCTTATCATTTTTATATCCATGAGCATGAGAGAGTTAGCCTGTGAAATTGGTTTTCTTATAGTATCTTTGTCAAGTTTTGATATCAAGTTTTTCTGGACTAATGGAAAAGGTTGACAAATGTTCTGTCTTTTCTTCTCTGGAAAGTCTGTGGTCCAGCCCTCTTCATTTTAACCAGAAATGGAAATTCCTCCCCTTTTCTTCTCCTACAAACACTCTACCTTTGAGGGGAAAACATATTGAACAATAAAAAGCTAAGTTGGCTTAAATAATACCAACTTTAAGGACTTAGAACACTCTCAAAAACTTGACTCAATACCACCACTGCATTGTAAGCTACACAACTTATTTCTGTGTAACTTTACTTTATCCTTAATATCAATGTGCAAATAGACTTCAAATTTATCACTGTATTTTATTATAAACATTCTTATGTCATGTCATCATACTCATTACCTCTTTTGACAAGTACACAAACCCTTGAGTAATGTGAGATGGACACACAATATTTAATCCTGCTCTACTATATTCAAGCAGACCTTCAGTATAGACTAATGGTATTCTGACCATATGTAGAATTACTTTATGCTTTGAGTCGACTGATTTCAGTATAAAGGCAGACTAATACTCAGTTTTTAATGAACATTAATTCTTTCAGATATTGCCATTGCTATTTACTTGGTAAGTATGCTTTGCTGCTTCTCTTCTGTTAGTGCAAAGTAAAATTTTAGAATACAGTTATTCATAGTCCCTGGCAATGAAAAAGTAATCAACAAACTCTTTCTTATTGAATTTATTAATAAATTAATAATGAATGACTGCAAGGAGATCAAACCAGTCAATCCTAAAGGAAATCAACCCTGGATATTCATTGGAAGGACCGATGCTGAAGCTGAAACACCAATACTTTGGCCACCTCATGCAAAGAACTGACTCATTGGAAAAGACCCTGTTGCTGGGGAAGATTGAAGGCAGGAGGAGAAGGAAACGACAGAGGATGAGATGGTTGTATGGCATCACTGACTCGATGGACATGAGTTTGAGAAAGCTACAGGATATGGTGAAGGACAGGGAAGCCTGGCATGCTGCAGTCCATGGGGTCGCAAAGAATCAGGCACAACTGAGTAACTGAACAACAGCAATAATGAATGACTGGAAAGTTAACCATCCTCAGAAGTCAAGAGTTAGAAAACTACAGTTTGTGAGTGAAGTTCACTCGCTCTTTGATTGTTAAAAAAAAAATGTGGATTAGACACAGCCACATTAATTTGTTTATATACATTCTTTTTTGGAATTGAATTTCTTCTGTTTTTAGACTTGAATAGTTGCAACAGAGACCATATGGCCCCTAAATATGGTCTAAATATTTACTATCTATAATAGTAAACAATGCAAAATATTTACTATATGGTCTTACAGGAAAAGTGTTCCAACCTCTGCTCTAAAACAGTATTCTCTAAATAATTGGAGAATGGCCAGAATGCATCTACCACAGGGAGGTCTATGCAAATATAATCTTCCAGTTTATTGTTAAAAGAATAAAGGAGAACATCAGAGGTGAAGATGCTGGTAACAAATAAAGATTCTGAATTTTTTCTTGAGGCAGCATGGTCAAATATGTTTGTCAAAGGTCAAAATGTGAGGACTTCATCTCTTTAACCAACATTCATTTCTGCATCACGTTGCTGTCCAGCTTTTCTCCTTCTCAGAGTCTTTGGTTAAGTTTTTTTTTTTTTTTTTCCCTGAATTTCAGGATTTTCATTGCCTCTTTTTTAAATAACAGGATTTCACGGAACTAAAAGTAAAAGAGTGACCCAGGCAAGGAATGTGGAATGTTAAGATGACTGTGGCAATTTAGCAGATGTCTGGACTATAAGAAAGAGCTTCTCATATAAGTCTTTCTTATTAAAATGAAGAATCCCTGCCTCATGAGCCAAATTGGTCAACAATTAAATGTGTAGCCAAATGGAAATTCTACAATGCAGTAAAATGCCTAAGTAACATTTGTTTTCAATTTTCATTATCCTTCTTCTCCATTAAGAAGGAAACCCTTTTAGCAAGAATTCTAGTGTCTATGTTTTCATAACATATAAAGTAATTTGCAGAAACCCAAAATTTACTATTTAAACATAAAAGTGGAGTAATGCTATTCATTCTCAGCACATGACATGGTACACATAAAGTATCAAGATGTCATAAGAAACAAATGGTAAAATCAGAATCTATTCTGGAAAATAAAAAGCAAGATATGGTATCACAAGTGATTCCATATCAGTTTTCTGGTAGCCAAAAAGCTAACCAACTAATTAATTCTATTTTTTGTGGCAAATGGTGTGGGTTGTTTGGCTTTTTTCCTGGATTGTTCATGTGATATTTTCCTAGTCATCATGTTAAACTGAACAACAGATTTTTAGTAATGCACTATATAGTCCCCAAATCCAAGCATATGTATGAGCACAAGAATAGAAAACTATTAGGCACATGAACAGAGAATAATCCACCATAAAGTAAACCATAGAGTCAGATAATATTACTAAGTAACTATTGGTGACGTTAGGAAAAAAAGCACAAAGACTAGCCAGCTTATTTCATTTTAAGCAAATATGTACCATAATTCAGATGTTACTATAGATAAAATATCAAGCTTTATTTTTTCTTCAAAAAGCATTTCTTTCTTGAAAGATTTACTATATTCTTTGCCATTGTTTTTAAAAAAGAGCAATCCTAGTACATTATTTTTTGACTCAATTCAGTAAGCTTTTATTTTCAACTTTTTAGAATATTTTATGCATCAAGAAAAGTGTACCTTAAAATATTGCCAATATGACTATATTACCCTAGGCAATCTATAGATTCACTGCAATCCCTATCAAAATACAATGATGTTTTTCACAGAATGAGAACAAAAATATTTTTAGTTGTATTAAAACATAAAAAATGCCAAATTTCCTTGAGAAAAAAGTCTTGAGGGAAGAAAAAAAAAAAAAAGAACAAAGCCAGAGGTATCATACTGCAGGCTTCAGACTATATTACAAAGTTTACTAATCAAAATAGCATGGCATTGGCGTGCACACACACACACAAAACAAGATACATAGATCAGTGGAAGAGAATAGAGAACCCGTAAAAAAACCCATGCATTTATGGCTCAGTTCAGTTCAGCTCAGTTCAGTCGCTAACTCGTGTCCGACTACTTGTGACCCCATGAACTGCAGCATGCCAGGCCTCCCTGTCCATCACCAACTCCCAGAGTTTACCCAAACTCATGTCCACTGAGTCAGTGATGCCATCCAAACATCTCATCCTCTGTCGTCCCCTTCTCCTCCTGCCTTCAATCTTTCCCTGCATCAGGGTCTTTTCAAATGAGTCAGCTCTTTGCTTCAGGTGGCCAAAGTATTGGAGTTTCAGCTTCAACATCAGTCCTTCCGATGAACATTCAGGACTGATCTCCTTTAGGATGGACTGGTTGGATCTCCTTGCAGTTCAAGGGACTCTCAGGAGTCTTCTCCATCACCAGAGTTCAAAAGCATCAATTCTTCAGTGCTCAGCTTTCCTTATGGTCCAACTCTCACATCCATACACGACTACTGGAAAAACTATAGCCTTGATTAGATGGACCTTCAATGGCAAAGTAATGTCTCTGCTTTTTAATATGCTGTCTAGGTTGACCATAACTTTTCTTCCAACGAGTAAGCGTCTTTTAATTTCATGGGTGAAGTCAACATATGCAGTGATTCTGAAGCCCAAAAAAATAAAGTCTGCCACTGTATCCACTGTTTCTCCATCTATTTGTCATGAAGTGATGGAACTGGATGCCATGATCTTTGTTTTCTAAATGTTGAGCTTTAAGCCAACTTTTTCACTCTCCTCTTTCACTTTCATCAAGAGGCTCTTTAATTCTTCTTCACTTTCTGCCATAAGGGTGGTGTCATCTGCATACCTGAGGTTATTGACATTTCTCCCGGCAATCTTGATTCCAGCTTGTGCTTCATCCAGACCAGCGTTTCTCATGATGTACTCTGCATATAGTTAAATAAGCATGGTGAAAATATATAGCCATGACGTACTCCTTTCCCTATTTGGAACCAGTTTGTTTTTCCATGTCCAGTTCTAACAGTTGCTTCTTGACCTGCATACAGATTTCTGAAGAGGCAGGTTCTGTGATCTGGTATTCACATCTCTTTCAGAATTTTCCACAGTTTATTGTGATCCACACAGTCAAAGGCTTTGGCTTAGTCAGTAAAGCAGAAATAGATAGTTTTCTGGAACTCTTGCTTTTTCAATTATCCAATGGATGTTGGCAATTTGATCTCTGGTTCCTCTGCCTTTTCTAAAACCAGCTTGAACATCTGGAAGTTCACAGTTCATGTAATGTTGCAGCCTGGCTTGGAGAATTTTGAGCATTACTTTTCTAGCAGGTGAGATGAGTGCAATTGTGCAGTAATTTGAGCATTCTTTGGCATTGCCTTTCTTAGGGACTGGAAAGAAAACTGACCTTTTCCAGTCCTGCGGCCACTGTTAAGTTTTCCAAATTTGCTGGCTTATTGAGTGCAGCACTTTCACAGCACCATCTTTCAGGATTTGAAATAGCTCAACTGGAATTCCATCACCTCCACTAGCTTTGTTCATAGTGATGCTTCTTAAGTAAGGCCCACTTGACTTCACATTCCAGGAATTCTGGCTCTAGGTGAGTGATCACACCATTGTGGTTATCTGGGTCATGAAGATCTTTTTTGTACAGTTCTTCTGTGTATTCTTGCCACCTCTTCTTAATATCTTCTGCTTCTGTTAGGTCCCTACCATTTCTGTCCTTTATCGAACACATCTTTGCATGAAATATTCCCATGGTATCTCTAATTTTCTTGAAGAGATCTCTCATCTTTCCCATTTTATTGTTTTCCTCTATTTCTTTTCACTGATCACTGAGGAAGGCTTTCTTATCTCTCCTGGCTATTCTTTGGAACTCTGCATTCAAATGGGTATATCTTTCCTTTTCTCCTTTGCTTTTCAGTTCTCTTCTTTTCACAGCTATTTGTAAGGACTCCTCAGACAGCTATTTTGACTTTTTTACATTTCTTTTTCTTGGGGTTGGTCTTGCTCCCTGTCTCCTGTACAATGTTATGAACCTCTGTCCATAGTTCATCAGGCACTCTGTCTATCACATCTAGTCCCTTAAATCTATTTCTCACTTCCACTGTATAACTGTTAGGGATTTTATTTAGGTCATACTTGAATGGTCAAGTGGTTTTCCCTACTTTCTTCAATTTAAGTCTGAGTTTGGCAACAAGGAGTTCATGATCTGAGCCACAGTCAGCTACTGGTCTTATTTTTGCTGACTGTATAGAGCTTCTCCATCTTTGGCTGCAAAGAATATAATCAATCTGATTTCATTGTTGATGTATAGAATCTTCTCTTGTGTTATTAGAAGAGGGTGTTTGCTATGACCAGTGCATTCTCTCGGCAGAACTCTATTAGCCTTTGCTCTGCTTCATTCCATACTCCAAGGCCAAATTTGCCTGTTACTCCAGGTGTCTCTTAACTTCCTACTTTTGCATTCCAGTCCTCTATAATGAAAAGGACATATTTTTTGGGTGTTAATTCTAGAAGGTCTTGTAGGTCTTCATAGAACCGTTCAACTTCTGCTTCTTCAGCATTACTGGTTGGGGCATAGACTTGGATTTCCATGATATTGAGTGATTTGTCTTAGAGATAAACAGAGATCATTTTGTCATTTTTGAAACTGCATCCAAGTACTGCATTTCAGACTCTTTTGTTGACTATGATGGCTACTCCATTTCTTCTAAGGGATTCTTGCCCACAATAGTAGATATAATGGTCATCTGAGTTAAATTCACCCATTCCAGTCCATTTTAGTTTTTGCTTTGTTGTTTTTGCTTTGGCTCCGTCTCTTCATTCTTTCTGGAGTTATTTCTCCACTGATCTCCAGTAGAATTTTGGGCACCTACCAACCTGGGGACTCCATCTTTCAGTGTCCTATCTTTTTGCCTTTTCATAGTGTTCATGGGGTTCTCAATGCAGGAATACTTAAGTGGTTTGCCATTCCCTTCTCCAGTGGACCACATTTTGTCAGAAATCTCCACCATGACCTGTCTGTCTTGGTGGCCCTACACAGCATGGATCATAGTTTCATTGAGTTAGACAAGGCTGTGGTCCATGTGATCAGATTGGTTAGTTTTCTGTGATGGTGATTTTCAGTCTGTCTGCCCTCTGATGGAGAAGGATAAAAGGCTTATGAAAGCTTCCTGATGGGATACACAGTGAGGGGGATACTGGGTCTTGTTCTGATGAGTGGGGCCATGCTCAGTAAATCTTTAAAACAATTTTCTGTTGATGGGTGGAGCTGTGTCCCCTCCCTATATTTACCTGGGGCCAAACTATGGTGGGGGCTTCCCTGGTGGCTCAGAGGTTAAAGTTTCTGCCTACAATGTGGGAGACCTGGGTTCAATCCCTGGGTTGGGAAGATCCCCTGGAGAAGGAAATGGCAACCCACTCTAGTATTCTTGCCTAAAGAATCCCATGGACAGAGGAGCCTTGTGGGCTACAATCCACGGGGTCGCAAAGAGTTGGACACAACTGACTGACTTCAGTTCAGTTCAAACTATGG
Source organism: Cervus canadensis (assembly GCF_019320065.1). Lineage (NCBI taxonomy): Eukaryota > Metazoa > Chordata > Mammalia > Artiodactyla > Cervidae > Cervus > Cervus canadensis. The sequence goes on from NC_057391.1 coordinate 32,062,480, forward strand.
TGGAAGTAATGAAGATAATGGTGACCTTCCTCAAAAGATTCCAGGTATGTACTGCTACAGTCTGTGCCCCCAACCCTGCAGCAGGCCACCACCAACCCACACCTTCCCTGGAGACTCCTGGACACCCACAGGCAAGTCTCCTGTGGGGTCACTGTTCCCTTCTCCCGGGTCCTGGTGCACAAGGTTCTGTTGTGCCCTCCAAGAGTCTGTTTCCCAGTCCTATGTAAGTTCTGGCAGCTCTACGGTGAGGTTAATGGTGACCTCCTCCAAGAGGACTTATGCCATACGCACATCCAGAGCCGCTGTTCCTGTGGCCGACCACTGCCCACCCGTGCCTCCACAGGAGACTCTCAAGCACAGTTCTGTCTCAGTCTCTGTGGGGTCCCTGGGTCCTGTGCACACAAGGTTTGTTTGAGCCCTCTGAGTGTCTCTGGCAGGAACGGGGTTTGATTCTAAACGTGAGATCCCCCCTCCTACCATCTTGCAGGGGCTTCTCCTTTGCCCCTGGACGTGGGGTATGTCCTCACGGCCGATCCAGTGCCTACCATCTTACTGGGGTTTTTCTGACCTTGGATGTGGGGTATCTCCACACAGCCGCTGCAGCACTGCGCAGCCACCTCTGCATAAGCCGCACTTATGGCTCCGAGCCTGTAAAGTTGTATCCAACTCTCTGCAACCCCATAGACTGTAGCCTACCAGGCTCCTCTGTCCATGGGATTTCCCAGGCAAGAGTACTGGAGTGGGTTGCCATTTCCTTCTCCAAGGGCTCTTCCCCACCCAGGGATCGAACCCAGGTCTCCAGGATTGCAGGCAGATGCTATACTGTCTGAACCACCACTAATCTACCACAAAAGAAGCAAGAATTTACAGGATAAAAAAGACAGTCTCTTCAATAAGTGATATTGGGGAAATTGAATGGCTACATGTAAAAGAATGAAATTTGAACATTTTCGCACGTAAGTTTATTTTCAAAAATAAATTCAAAATGGATTAAAGCCCTAAATGTAATATGTGAAACCATAAATCTCCTACAGGACAATATAAGAACACTCTTTGACATAAATCATAGTAATATTTTTGGGGAGGGGGATCTAGCTCCTAAGGCAAAAGAAACAAAAGCAAAAATAAACAAATGGGAAACAAACTTAGAAGCATTTTACACAGCAAAGGAAACCATCGACAAAAAAAAAAAAAAACCACAATGTATGGAATGGAGAAAATATTTTCAAATGACATGACTAGTAAGGGGTTAATATCCAAAATAAATAATGAGCTCACACAACTCAATATTTTAAAACAACAAACAATCTGATTTTAAAAATGGGTAGAAGACCTGAATAGGTACTTTTCCCAAGAAGACACACAGTTTGCCAACAGGCACATGAAAATATACTCGGCATCACTAATCAGAGAAATGCAAATCAAAACCACAATGAGGTATTATCAACCATCTATCAGAAAGGCTACCACTGAAAAGTCTCCAGATAACAAATTTTGGATGTGGAATAAAGGTAGCTGTAGTACACTGTTGATGGGAATGTAAACTGACAGAGCCAGGATGGAAAGCAGTATAAAGTTTCCTTTAAAAACTAAAATTAGAACTACCATATGATCTAGAAATTCTACTCTTGGATATATACTCAGGAAAAAAACTGAAAATGCTAATTTGAAAAGACACATGAAGTACTTACAGCTGCATTATTTACAATAGCCAAGATATGGAAGTGTCCATCAGCTGATGAGTGACAAAGAAGAAATAGGATATGTATACGTATATATATATATATAATATGTGTGTATGTATGCACTTACCTGGTGGTTCAGACAGTAAAGAATCCACCTGCAATGCGGGAGACCTAGGTTTGATCCCTGGGTTGGGAAGATTCCCTGGAGGAGGGCATGGCAACCCACTCCAGTATTCTTGTCTGGAGAATCCCCATGGACAGAGGAGCCTGGTGGTCTAAAGCCCATGGGGTCACAAAGAGTCCAACATGACTGAGCAACTAAACACAGCACAACACACACACATGCATATAGAAAATAAACGCCAATCAGCCATTAAAAAATAAAGAAATTATGCCATTGGCAACAACATGGATGGACTTGGAAGCTATTATGCTTAAGTCTGATGGAGAAAGACAAATACTGTACGTTATGACTTATTTGTGGAATTTAAAAACTTTTTCAAAAAAGAATGAATGTAACAAAACAGAAACAGACTCACAGGTATAGAGGAAAACTATTGGTTCCCAGTGGGCAGAGAGAAGGGAAAGAACCAAGTTAGGGGTAGAAGATTAAGAGATACTAACTACTATGTATAAAATAAATAAGCAACAAGCATATCTTATACAGCTAAGGGAAATGTAGTGATTATTTTTTAGCAACTTTAAATGGAGTAAATATTAAATCACTATGTTGTAATCTGAAACTAATATTGTAAATCAACTATACTTCAATTAAAATTTAATAAATAACAATACAGAACATTGCACAATGCAGGTTGCACAATGTACCACTATTTGTGGTAAAAAGAGATAAGTGTACATTTATTTGTGCACATGTGTGTGCTTTCACATTCAGACCACCTCTGGAAAAATTATATGAGGCATATATATATATATTATTATATAGTTAGGAGATGGCTGGCATGAGTTAGGAAACTGGGAAACTGGGGGATGGGATGTGAGAAGATTGTATTTTAGTGTATATTCTTTTATTCATTCTGAATTTTGGTTCAGAAATATATATTACCAAAAAAATAATTTTATGTAAACAAAATTGGCAAATGTTTTCCTATTATAATTTCAGGTTACCTTACAGACCGTGAATAACCAGAACACTTAGAAAATTTCACAACTAATAAAAAATGCTATTACATTTTCTCTTTCAGAAAATCTAAAACAGTTCTTAGTTTCCATGATGATCTCCTTTGTTTCCATTCTGGAATGTTGACTTCTTTTGAATAGTTAAGCTTCCAAATTAGATTGTCACCTCATTTGTGACAGGCCTTCGTGAATTTTCCAATGGTCATAAAGAGTCAAAAAGAAGTGGACAATATTTCACAAAAGCCTGCACTAGTTCCAGGCTGGGTGGGGACATCGCGGAAAAGGTTGCTCTCCTCAAAGTCTGCTAAGATGACTACAAAAAACAAAATGAGGCAAAATAATTTAGATGAACTTATGCCATCCTTGAAGACTCAGTTCTCTCTCGGACCCAGAGGAAGGTCATGGCAAGAATTACACACCCTCAGTTTTGCCCCAGGCTTGGAGGTATGCCAGCATTTTAGTTGGAGGCCAGTGGGGAAAGAGGCAGAAGACAATCACAGGGCATGTCAGAGCTTGAGATGTGAACATCAGTGGAGTGAGGGTCAGGGTTCCAAGGCAGGCAGAGTGTGTCTCTGTGTTCCAGCCTTTGGGTCCAGGCCATCTGACCTGATGTGCAAAGAATAGCAGCAGAAATCTCTAAGGAGTGGTGAAATACAGGTTTCTGGAAGAAGTATGGTCAGAGGCCATTTTTGAGCAGACGGTTTCAACCTAATGTAAATTAGGATCCCACCAATAGCTCAGTGACCCGGGAACAGGGTCCAGATGCTGGAAAGAAGAGACTGGAAATCACTGAGGTTCAGATACTTGTGTGCAAATCTGGGTTGAGATGCAGCCCCAGCAACAGAGCAGGCAACCTTAGCAGGTACAGGGGAGAAGACCAGGGGGAAAATCCACTCCTGCTTCATCAGACCAAGAAGTCCAGCAGCAAGACTGAGACCAGACATCAGTCATCAGGAGAGAAGGGTGAGTAATGGTCCTTAGCTCTCACCCCTATTTTATAGTTTTATTTTTCTCTCTCAGAGAACTCAATTTGATATATTCCATTATTATTGCTAGACTAATTACTCCAAATGAGGATCTACATGCCTGTTCTAACATGCATCTCCAAGATTTCCCTCTAGGGGTGTTTATCTCCTTGCTTGCTCACTTTATTCTCTTAACTACAAACTAGACATTTCCTATGGGATGCCTCACCATCATTATAAACTCAACACATCCTCATAAGCCAAATGCAACCTCTTTCTTCCCATCACCCCCATCTTTCCCTTGTCCCCAATTTCTTTGTTCAGTCATTGGTATCTACATCCTCTCTACCACCTGAGTTCAAAATTTAGCTATTTTTCTCTGCCACCTCCTTAGAAATCCAGAATCACAAACATCTGCATCTATTCATTTAAATATAATACTGAATGCAAACTAGTGCTAAGCTATGCTGCAGGTGCTGTCAACCCTCCTTTGAAATACACTTTCTCTCTTGTATATATTTCTTGTAAGAATCTCACATTCTTTCCTGTTTTCCACCACCACACATCCAAGATAATCTAACTTAGGTATTCAGGTACTTCAAAAGTTTCATAAAAGGCCTTCATGATTCTGACTTTACTCCTTCTAATCCATTCACATCTTTAGATTCATTTTTTAAATTATTTTTTCACTCTTATTTACTTTTATTTTTTGGCCATGCTGTTTGGCATGTGGGATCTTTGTTCCCTGATTAGGGATCAAACTCGTGCCCACTGCATTGAAAGGACAGTCTTAACCATTAGTCCCTAGACTAATTTTAACCTATCACTTTCTAGTAGGCCCTGCATTCTAATTATCCAGTGCTTAACAGTCTCCCTCTCTCTAGACAGTAAACTCTTTAAGGGTAGGCTCACCTGCAGTTGTATCCTCAAAGCCTACATTAGTGTCTAAAATATAATAGTATCCAAGAAAATTTTTAAATAAATTTAAATTTTGTTAAATAAATTCTCAAAGGCTTTCCAAGGCCCCTTACAACTGGTTGCATCAAACCTCTATGTCTCTGCTTAGCTTTCAAAGCCCTTCAATGTCTGGCCAAAATTTGTTTATTAATACTTAACCCTATTTCCCACTACTTGCTTCTTTTGCACACCTCAAACCCATTTCCTCCTACCCCTACAATTCTTGTGCTAATATCACCTTCACACACTTATCTTTAGTGTTTCTTGCCTGGAATATCCCCTTTTCCTCTCTCATTCAGGGGATCTTGACTCAGCACCTGCTGTGGCAGTGTTCCAACTCCAGAGGGGAGGAGGCTGAGGAATAATGGCCATTCCTCTCTCCTCCTTCCCCAGGAAGTATTCTCTGGCCCCTCTGCACTTCCAGTGTCAGTGAAAGGACGTGTTCTTTTCATCTTAAGGTTTTGGCAAGTTAAGTCCAAGTCCATCAGTGATGTAAGTGGAGTCAAAGGGCAGAAAGTAAAATCTATCAGAGGCCACACACCACTCCTGCAACACCAAGTTCAACAGGGTGGGTGGAGGAAGGGGGCAAGGGAGGTCACAGCCTGTCAGGTTTGCCAGAGGTTAGCACCCCACTCCAGTACTCTTGCCTGGAAAATCCCATGGATGGGATTTTGAGCCTGGTAGGCTGCAGTCCACGGGGTCGCTAGGAGTCAGACACGACTGAGCAACTTCACTTTCACTTTTCACTTTCATGCACTGGAGAAGGAAATGGCAACCCACTCCAGTGTTCTTGCCTGGAGAATCCCAGGGACAGAGGAGCCTGGTGGGCAGCCGTCTATGGGGTCGCACAGAGTCGGACACGACTGAAGCGACTTAGCAGCAGCAGCAGCAGCAGCAAGACACAGGTGCTCATCTGCCTCCTGGTTCCCTAGCCAACCCACTCCTTGGGTAAAAATAAGGCACTTGGCAAACCTGACTTCTCATCTCAATACCCTTCTACTTTCCTCTGTGTTGTTATTATCTGAAAAACAAAGAATCTGAAACAGCCCTTCAAGAATGGCAGAGCCAAAGTTTTTGAGGTGAGTGAAAGGATAGGCTAGAGGCAACAGATGATCCTAAACATCCTTTACCTATGGTCCAAGGAGACAGCAGTCACATCCTAACATCCATTCTATCCTGACTATCCCACCCCATTACCATCAAGCCCAAGTTCATTGCAAATTAAAATGTTCACTATATGCCAGACACTATTCTAGGTACAGAGGGATGAGTGAGACATGGTTTCTGGTGCCCCACCGCTTCAGTAATCCCAGCACCTCCACAACAAGCCACCTGTGCCTCCTGGGTCTCTTTGGTACCCACTTGCACCCTGACCTCACTTCAAATCCCTTCCCCAGGCATCTAGATTTTCCTATGCAAGACCTACCTCACAGACTTGCATTTTTCTTTTCTCCCTTAACTTCCAAAAGCCCTCTTTGACCTTGCCCTCTGATTCTCCTTTGCTTCCAGCTTTTCTCACACTTGGCTCTGGTTACAAAAATACCAAGACTGGTGATGGCTTCAGATTTAAATGTCTTGAATGCCACTGAGTTGTTCACTTTAAAATAGTTTAAATGATAGATTTTATGTATATTTTACCACCATAAAAAAATAATCCTGGGTCCAACCATAGTCCCCAGTCCTGACCCTGGAAGCAAACATCAGCCATCTGTTGTGAGGAAACTCAGAGTCAAGTAGAGGAAACACAATTCACACATCCATTAATTCAGTAAACAATCTACTACATGCTAAGTCCTGTGCTGAGAACTAAGAATTCAAAGACTGTACTATCTTTATAAAGGTTTTAATCTAGCCTGGGGAATAGTCATCAAGCAAATGGGCATAGAACTAAACAATTCATTAAGATAATGATAAGTGCTATGAAGGGATCTGCAGGGTCCTAGGAGAGCACCTAACAGGCAGATATGAGCTGGCCTGGGGCTTCTAGAAAGTTTCTCTGATACAGTGCTGTTGAAGATGACACTTAATAGGTGAGTAGATGTTACCCAGGCAAAGGGGTGTGATGGGATGGTTAGGGGACAGAACATTCTAAGTGGGGGAACCACAGGAGTAAAGCAAGACTTCTCCCAAAAGGTCAACTGTGACATGAACCCTTTGAAAGTCTGCCAGAAGCCAGTGTAGGCAGTGAAGGGAGAGAGGCTAGTTGCCTCACATAAGCTCCAACTGCTAGAAGCCCTAAAAATAAAGGCTATGCAAAGACATTCAGAGGAAGGAGGCAATGTCTTCTGAATGGGGGAAAAGATAAGTTGTTTAAAAACAAACACATAAAGTTAATATTTGAAGGGAATCAGAGACTTGTGACTAAAGAAGGAAGAAACAGGTATTTCAGGGGAGAAAAAAAAACCCTAAGCTAAGGTACAGACATGGGGAAACCCTGGGGGACTTTGGCAACAGTAAATAGTCTGTTTTAGTGAAGTTCAGAGAGGATAATGCAGGAAAATGAGGCTCGATATGAAAGGTAAAAGGGAAAAGTATAAATAGAGGTTCCTTTCAAAATCTTGAGCCAGGATGGGATGGTTGGTCCTAGAACAGTGGGTAGGAATATTCCACCCCCTGTCTCTCAGCCTCTCACCTGTCTCCTACCACCACCATGGATGACTGTACGCACCAAGACACCAGCCCTCAAGCATCTGCATCGTGGCAATGCCACCCCCTTAGAGGGACTCGACCCTCCAAGACCTCAAGTCCCAGTGCCAGGGACACTGTTAAACAGTGTGGAAGCAGCACTACAGTTAGCCATGGTGCTCAAATGATGAGAAACTAGCAGGCTTCTATCAGCACAGCATAGGCTGTAGACACCCACTGACCACCCTGCTTCTTCAGGCCCCGAGGGGAATGCAGGCAGTTAAAAAGTCTGGCTGAGAAACCAGCAGGCGCTCGGTTTGGTAGGTGGAAGCATTCCCAGAAGCATCAGTTGGCCCGTGGCTTGACAGTGGAATTCTGAAAAGCTTTGCCTTTTGCCTTTTTGTGTTTATCTCTGGCTCCAAGAGACCCTTCTCATTGGCTGTTTTCTATAAACACTCCCTCTGCAAGTTCAAATTACTCCCTTGTCCAGATGGAGGGCCAAGTGCGAACATGCAAGAATATTGTTGGCCTGCTTTTCCTGATAACAACAAAGACTGCTTCCCCAGAAAAGCGCTGCTGGAAGTCAGCCTTCTGGGACGCAAGCATCCCTTACCCAGCACTCACGTCTGTGGTAGAGACCCGGCTCCAGCTTCTTGGAGCCCCTTGTCCTCCTTCAGAGGCCTGCTGTGGAGTCCCTGTCCTGTGGCTGGGAACAGCCGGCTCTGGAAGGCACTACCCCAGGGCTGGGCCAGAGGGGCTACCCCAGGGGACCAGGAGTCCCGGAGACCCTGTCTGAACTGAGGTCAGGGGTCCAGGCCTATAGAAACATGGAGGTCTCCATATTTGCCACCATTTATTGTAGGGCTGGAAGAAACTGTCAGGATTTTAGAGGTCAATCACCTCATTCCACCAAACAGGAAACTGAGACCCAGAGAGGGAAAGTGACCTGCCAATATACAGCCAACTGGTTCCATAGCTGATTACTTCTTGACTCAAATTTCAATCCAAAAAAGTTTACTGCAATCTACGCATTTGTAAAAACAGATTTTTTTTAATCCATGTCAATAATTAGAGATCTAACTTATGCTGATCAGAGAAAGATAAATATCCTTTGATATCACTTTTATGCAGAATCTAAAAAAATGATACAAATGAACTAATTTGCAAGACAGAAATAGACTCACAGACACAGAAAACAAACTTATGATTAGCAAAGGGAAAGAGGAAAAGGGATAAATTAGGAGCATGGAATTAATAGATTCATACTACTTCATAGAAAATAGAAAAACAAAAAGGAACTACTGCAAAATATAGGGAACTGTATTCAATATTTTATAATAATTTTTAAGGGGAAATAATTTGAAAAGGTATATATACATATATATTCTGTTCTATATTCAGTTTCACATATATATATATATATATGAAACTAACACAACATTGTAGATCAACTATACTACAATTAAAAACTAAAGATTTCATATTCTTTGACACAGAAGCAAAAAATTTTATAGTAAGATCCCTTTGGTTAGTTTTCTAAATTAAAGTTGTGGAGAAACTACAGTTTCTAATACATTAGAAGCATTTTTCTAGTTTCAGAATATATGCTGAAAATTACAGTTTATTTTATAAGAATTGAATGGCCTCAAGTATTAAAAATCAAAATAGAACAACTTTCCTGAATCATCTAGAAATCGGGCTGTTTGCTCTCTACAGGTGACATTTTACCCAGAAAGTGTATTCACAGCACAGAGACTTTGGACAAGAGTGATGGTGTCAGAGACCAAAACATCACCGACTCCTCTCCATGACTACACCTTTCTTCCTTCCCCTAGCCTCCCTGTAGTTTTATCATGATGATTATTATGACTATGGAAATGTAGTTCATTGCCAAGCCCAGTAGCCTGTTGTGATTGCTTTTTTTGTTTCTTGAACATTTCCCCCCAGAGTTGACTCTTTTCTCCCCCTCTTCTTTGGCTATTCAGTTCATCAGCTAAGAAAGCCTTTTTGTACCCTGAAACAGCTCTGTAAAATGCTTCTCAGTTCAGTTGTCTACTTTGGTAAGTCAGTCAGATAACCTACCAATTCCATTTCCTCCTGGAAGCATCCCTTGGGGAATATTTTACATCATGCTTTATAATGACTTAAATCCCACTCTGGTAAGAAAGGTAAGGCCCTGTGAACCTCTCCCCCAGCTCCTGCATCAGAAGCCTGCTTTTTAGAAAAACCAATGTTGTGATGCTCAAGTTCTAGGGATACTTTTTCTCCTGCCTTCTAGAAAAATAATGTTGGAAGAAGCAAAGGTTCTCTAGTGTCTGAGAGCTCATTTGTCCACAGATCACATGCAGCTTCCCTGGCTCCACAGGGGTAGCAGAGAGTGAAGTCTTCATGTCTGAAGGAATCAGGCCTCTGTTGCCTGTAAGTCGACACAGAGGACATGTTTCTGAGTGTCTTTATCCTCAGTCTGGGCAATGCAGGCAATAATTAATATTTTGTTGTTCAGTCACTAAGTCATATCCGACTCTTTGCAACCCCATGTACTGCAGCATACCGGGCTTCCTTACCCTTCACTATCTCCCATAATTTGCTCAAATTCTTGTCCATTGAGTCAGTGATACCATCCAACCAACTCATCCTCTGCCAGCTTCTTCTCCTTTGGCCCTCAATTTTTCCCAGGATCAGGGTCTTTTCCAATGAGTTGGCTCTTCACATCAGGTGGCCAAAGTATTGGAGCTTCAGCTTCAGCATTCGTCCTTCCAATGAATATTCAGGGTTGATTTCCTTTAGGATTGATTGGTTTGATCTCCTTACAATGCCTATATGGTGATGTTAAATCACTTAGTGGAGATCTAGATATACAACTGATAACAGAATTGAAAAGCATGAACTTGTTTCTTCTGATTAAGATTTCTGGCAAGACAAACCTGAGATGCCTTAACATTCATGCAGCCCTCTTGAGAAAATGGATTAGGACTCCTCAGACATAGGGAACTTGCCTCCCTTCTGAAATCTGATCTTCTAAGAAGTATCCAGCGGCAAGCACAATGGTTTAAAGGGACTTAAGTGCCAGGATTAGTGCTAGCTCTGCCAAAGCCTTACCCATAGGAGATTCAAACAGGTGAAATTATTTATTTGAGAGTCATTTATCCAAGAATATACACCTGAATCAAAGAGAAAAACAACTGTCCAATCTTCTTTATCATAAATGTGTCCATCGATATGAAAGAAACAACCATGGGATAAATACTAACACACAGGCAATTTAATTTGCACTGCCAAGAAAGAGACCAAATGTTATCTTTAATCACTTATTCAGTCATTATTTCCATCTTTAATATGTGAAATGTAAGTCCAAGTTCAAAGTGACTATGCCTCCCTTAAATTTTCTCTGACTCTCAAAGCTTCTGTTCCTGAGTTTATCGAAAGTGAAAATGAAAGTCACTCACTCATGTCTGACTCTTTGTGCTCCCATGGACTATACAGTCCATGGAATTCTCTAGGCTAGAACATTGGAGTGGGTAGCCTTTCCCTTCTCCAGCAGATATTCCCTACCCTGGATCAATCTGGGGTCTCCTGCCTTTGCAGGGAGATTCTTTACCAACTAAGCTATCAGGGAAGCCCTCTGAGTCTCTTACTGGGTCTCAAACAGAAAATTTGAAGTTATGAAGCTGAAAGTTTCAAATAGAATGAAGTTCTAATTCCCAAACCACCCTTGTTGAGGTGAAAACATGTATAACACTCTTGTGTTGTCTTCTGAGCCATTTTCCTCCAAATATACAAACAAGGCACAGAAAAGCCAAGCCCAGGGAACTCATTCTGCCTCTGGTTGTACAAAATGTGACAGGACGGCAACCCACTTCACTCAGCACTGAAAGAATCTTAAATGGAACTCAGAACAGCCTCCCTGAAGGCTGTTACGTGGAAATGATTATGCAGCAATGATCTTTAACACATTGTTGTTCAGTTGCTAAGTTGTGTCTGACTCTTTGCGACCCCATGGACTGCAGCATAAGGTCACCAAACCTCTTGGCCCTCTGAAAAAATCATGACTGGGAAAAAGGAAACAGAAAACCACTTAATACCGGTTGCTATGACTGGGCTTCCCTGATGGCTCAGATGGTAAAGAATCCACCTGCAATATAGGAAATCTGGGTTCAATCCCTGGGTGGGGAAAATGAAGGGAATGGCAACACACTCCAGTATTCTTGCCTGGAGAACTCCTTGGACAGAGAAACCTGGTGGAGTACAGTCCATGGGGTCACAAAGAGTCAGACACAACTGAGTGATTAACACTTTCACTTTCATGGGTTGCTATACACCTCCACAGAGTTTGGATATGGTAATTTTCTATAAACCTGGTCTCTAGCACTGTTTTGTTAACACAGTTGTAACGGGAAATTAAACAAAATGCAGAATCATATATAGCTTTTCATATGTCAGGCAATCAGACACGTGGCACAGTGGAGGAATCCTGAACTTGACTTCAAGCCCTGCTTGGCCATTTCCTAGCTCTGTGACCTTGGGCAAATACTGCAATATGTGTGTGCCTCAGTCTCCTTGCTTGTCAAACAATGGTATCTCCCCCACACAGACATGCCAAAGATGTAACTAGATGCTGTAAGTGAAAGCAATTTGTGAGATATAAAACTTGATCCTAATATAAATATTATCATATTAACTGAGTTCAAAATGAGTATACTCTTTAGTTGGCCCACAATCTATTTCCTATTAGAATGACATGAAATGGGAAGATGAACTTTTAGATAGATGTTTATCTCAAAGTTTTTATGAGGCTCCTCTGGTGATTCCTGCTGCAGTCCAGCATGGCAAACATCCTAGGCAGTCAAAGTAAGGTCTTGGGATCTAATGGGGAAAAGTTAGTTGATCTTGGTTGACCTTGCAATGTGCTGTCCTTTAATCCTGTATAATCATATTACATGGCCACAAACAAACTTACTTCTTCTCTCCATATCCCACTCTTGCTACTTAGAAAGGAGCCATGCATTTGTATACTTTTTACAAACTCTATACTATATTCTGGAGAAGGAAATGGCAACCCACTCCAGTACTCTTGCCTGGAAAATCCCATGGACAGAGGAGCCTGGGTAGGCTACTGTTCAGTGGCTCAGACAGTAAAGAACCTGCCTGCAATGCAAGAAACCTAGGTTTGATCCCTGGGTCAGGAAGATCCCCTGGAGAAGGGAATGGCAGCCCACTCCAGTATTCTTGCTTGGAGAATCCCATGGATAGAGGAGTCTGGCTGGCTATAGTCCATGGGATTACAGTTGGACACAACTGAGGGACTAACACACACATACACTATGTTTGGTACCTGGCAAACAATCTTTATTTTATGTCTTATATTTGAACATTAACAATCACCAGGCAATTTTTCTCTCACTTCGTTCAGCTTCCTGATTTTTAACTGAACTCTCATGAATTATCTGCTTTTGTCTCTTTCTCTTGGTCTTTTGGTCTCCCTATCCCTTTGTCTCTGTTACTTTGTCCCTCTGTATCTCCATCTTTCTTGCAAACATACACACACTTGTGCACACACCCAGTCCTACAGTGTCCTAATTTAGATTCTATGTTTTCCACATAAGATGTTTCACTGAACATCTGCTGAGCCCCAGCATACAGTGTGACAGTCTTCAGTTCTTCTCAGGCACATATCTATGGAAGACTCTGGATTATTTTGATTGTTGTTATCTGTATACAGACACCACAAAAGAAATTACTTACTCCTGGAAAGAGATGCCAAACCCTTAATTTAAAAATACATACCAAATGAGTAAGTCCCAAAGCATTATTTCTACTTCAAACTCAAAACATTTTCATCCTTGAAATAAACAAAGAGCCTTGGCCAGGCTAATCATATCATTTTTTCAAAATTCCCTGTCTCCTACATGCTAAGTGTTTCTACCTGCCCCATTGTTGTTCATGACTTGAGCCTTTGTTTATTCTACCCCTGCTGTGATGACGAAGCCATTGAACAAAGAAAGTAATTTAGTCCTAAATTTGCATGAGGGCTAATGTGAGCACAGTAGTTATCAGTGACCCATCATTGGACCAAAATGGTCAGACTTCCTTTCTCTAGTTACATATTTAGTTGAGATAAGAAGCAAAGCAAAGCATAGAGCTTTTAAGGACTAGAGTGTTACTCTCCTTACTGAGCAATTTATGCTATTTAATGTTGTAGTCTAATAAGAAACACAGATTTCCCTTGTCACAGGAGGCAGACGACAGCAAGGAGGGACATGGGGCTAAAGACATTTGTATACAATCTAAGTAAGAAAGACCTATAGATGGAATGGTTCCCAAACATGCTGCAGCCTAACTTCAAACTACAAGCTGCAAACCAGACTTGAATGTCCCCAAGGAGTGATGAGCAGTCAACTCACTGCTGAGCCATTGCTGCTCGGAAGCAACTGAATACTAGCATCTGTGGAATGTTTACCAGTCAGACAAGTGAAACGCAGGGCATAATCCCTCAGAGCCACCCACAATCCTCTTCAATGGGCAATACCTCGAAATTAAATAGAATTTTCTCAGTTCAATTAAACTGGGTCAGGGGACAGTCAGAAGTCTGGGCTCTTCATAGTTTCATCAGTGAGTAGTGAATAGCTTAAAGTCTCACTTATAAAGACAAAGTTACTTCAATTGAAGGATTAATATCTTTAGTTATGGAAAAAGTTTGGGTTATCTCTTGTAGTATTTCTTCTTTGCTGATCTTTTTATTCTCTAGTTCTGAAACACTTAAGACACTTTTGGAGCTTTCCTCTATGTCTCTCAATTTCTCTTTTCATATGTTAAACCTCTTCATCTGCCTTCCAGGTCGTTCCTTTAGTTTTACCATCTCACTCTTAACTTTCTCTTCAACCAAATCTATCAGACCTGGGACAAGGGTGAAGCAAGCATGGTGCCCAGAGTGCACATTTAAAGGAAATAATCACTTGCAGAGTCTTGCAAGTTCAAGGCTTCACCTGTCAGTGTTTGCCTCTTAAATTATGCATACTGGCTGCCTCCCTTGTCTCACGCTGGACTTGACCTAGGTGACTAGACTCTAGTTTATCTTATCAGCCACAGTTTTTATTTCAATGAATACACTTTCCACTCCTAAGGTTTCTAGATGAATTTTTAAATACCTTACTTTTTTTGATTAATAATCCTTCATTCTCACTTTCTCTCTGACTTATTTGATGATTGCAAATTATTTTAACATATTTTCATATTGCACCATTATTTCTAGTTCCTCACCATAAAATCTATAGGCAAATTTATAGGTTTCTCTTTCCTTATGTGTAGTATCTGTAGATTATTGAGTCTGCTAACTAGCATCATGACAGAAAACATCCTTGTGTTATTTTGTCATTTTTGTCTGAAAACTCATCTTGCTTGGGAGATTTGTTTCTGGTTAACTCCCCTCCCTGTCAAGTGGTTTTTATGGTTCATAATATCGCCCTGGCACTCCAGATGTGCATCACCAAGTTGAAATGTATCTCATTACCAGCCACCACCAGTAATGTCACATCAACACCATGGCTATGTGCAACAGGGCCTGGTTCCCATTCTAACCCAGATGTCTCTTCTCCATCCCAGAACCACAGCAAAGCAGGATCCAGTGATGGGTAGTTAGTGGAATTTTTTCATGTCTACTGACTGCCAGATGCTGTAAACACTGATCTCAGCTTCATCTGTGAAGCCCAGCTCAAGTTTCTGCCTTTTGTGGGATGAGCAATGCCTTCATCACCAAATGGCCTTTGAAGCTCAGCCTCCACTGTTTGTATAAAGAATCTGCTGCCTATGAACCAATCACCTTTACCCTCTGTTTCCCAATATAGGTTTCTGTTAGTTCCAGATCATTGGATCTTAGCCTCTTTTTTTGAGTTTGGCTGTGTTTAAAAAATAATTAAGCATTTTAAAGGGTTTTTTGCTTGTTTTTTCCCTCTCTATTTAAAAAATGAGATACAAGGTAAAAGCAGGGGATAAATCAGCTATATCAACATGATAAGGAAAAATATAATTTATCACCAGTGTTAACTTTTTAATTACTTATATGAGTGGTATAATGGCCCATGGAACAAAAAGATGTTTGACTTAAACAATCTATTGTCAAGGCCACAATATGCCTATGCTAATTTCCTGCTTTTGCTGTCAGTCATCTATTTTTGTACGAAAACTATTGCAAAAATTAGTAGTTTATCTAACAAAACTTGCACAGTTTCCATAAACTAAAATGTATAAAACTCTGCTGAAAACAAAACTATAAACAGCTAGGCAGATATATATATATTTCCCTCTCCACATCAGTTCCACACCCATGGATTAAACCAATTGCAGATTGAAAATATTCAGAAAAAGTAAGGAAGAACATTTTTAAAAGCAAAAATTGAATTTGCCACTATTTACACAAACTATTTTCATCATATTTACACCATCTAAGTAACATCTATCTTGTATTAGATTTTGTAAGTAATCTGTGTGTGGGCTTAGTCACTGTCATATCTGACTCTTTGCAACACTTTGGACTGTAGCCCTCCAGGCTCCTCTGTCCATGGGATTCTCCAGGCAAGAATACTGGAGTGGGTTGCCATGCCCTCCTCCAAGGGATCCTCCCTGACCCAAGAATTGAACCTGTGTCTCCTGCATTGCAGGCATATTCTTTATTTGCTGAGCCACTGGGGAAGCCCTGTAAGTAATCTAGAGAGTACTTATTTAAAATAACCAGGATGATGTGCACAGGTTATATGCAAATACTAAACCATTTTATATAAAGGACTTGAGCATCTACAGATTCTGCTACCTGTGGGAGTCCTGGAATCAAACCCCATGGATATGGAATGACTACTGTACTGTGATCACAGGTTAGAAGTGTCAGTGTAGTAAAGAGGTCAATTCTCCACAAATTGTTCCTTAGATTTAAAGCAATTCCTATCAAAATCCCATGTAAGCATAGAAAAACATATTCCAAAATTTATATGGGAAGGAAACGGAACTAGAATGGCTTAACCAATTTTGGGGAAAAAAAAGAATTGAGTGAGAAAAATTGAAAATGAAAGTGTTAGTTACTCAGTTGTATCATTGTATCTTTGTGATCCCACGGGCAGAGGAATGGCAGATTCTTTACCATCTTACTTACCATATTGTGAGCTTCCCAGATGGTGCTAGTGGTAAAGAACCCGCTTGCCAATGTAGGAGACTCGGGTCCCATTCCCGAGTCAGGAAGATGCCCTGGAGAAGGGCATCACAACCCACTCCAGTATTCTTGCCTGGAGAATCCGGCAGACAGAGGAGCCTGGCGGACTACAGTCTGTAGAGTTGTGAATAATTGGACATGACTGAAGTGACTTAGCACATAGTCATCTAAACAATAGTAATAATCACATAATAACTATGTGGTATTGGTAAATTAATAGACAGATCAATAGAACAATATTGAAAACCAAGAAATTTGATTCATTTCATTTACAATAATTTTGATTCTTTTTACAATAGTATAAAAGCAGTTCAATGGAGGCCATATCATTTTCCTGATAAACTGTGTTGAGACAAATGTAAACTAAAAATGAACATCAACCTAAAACTCACACCACATTTTAAAATTAATTCAAATGGATGCTAGACTTAAATGTAAAACTAAAAGAGCTTTTGAGGAAAACAATAAAATCTTCAGGACCTTGGGCTAGGTGAGAAGTGCTTAGATATGATACTAAAAGCACAATACATACAAGAAAAATTAATGAAGTGGATGCTATCAACTTTAAAAACATTTGTACCACAAAAGATCCTATTAAGTGAATGGAAAGATAAGCTCAAGACTGGGAGAACATATTTGCAAACCATAGATCTGTCAAAGAACAAGTTCCTAGGAGAAACTTTGTACATTCATACAATGAATTACCACTCATCAGTAAAAAAGAATGAACTCCTGATTCATACAATAACTTGGATGGACCTCAAAAGGGTACACATACTATATGATTCAATTTATATAACATACTTAACATAACAGGACAATAGAAATGATAAACACATGAGTGGTTGCCCGGGGACAAAGATAGGAGTGTGTGGGGCGGGGGGCGGGGGGGGGGGGTATATGCCAGTACAAAGAGAGAGCAGGAAAAAAAGCTTTTGTGGAGATGGTGATGGTTATACAAATCTATATGTAGAAGAAAACTACATAGAACTACACATACACATACATAAATGAATGCTGATTTTTTAAAAACATGGTAAAACTAAGCTTACTCTACTTCACAGCAATGTACTTAGGTGGATTTCCTGCCTTTGATATTATACTACAACTATATAAGATGCCATTGTTAGGGAAAATTGGGTGAAGAATATACCAGACTCTTCAGTTTTTTCAATTCAAAATAAAAAGTTTAAGACAATTTTGTCTTAAAGCAACAATTGTTTACCTAGCACACCACTCTCTGCCTGCATGCTAAGTCACTTCGGTCATGTCCAACTCTATGTGACCCCATGAACTGTAGCCTGCCAAGCTCCTCCATCCATGGGATTTCCCAGGCAAGAATACTGGAGTCGGATCTTCCCAAACCAGGGATCAAACCCGCATCTCTTCTGTCCTCCGCATTGGCAGGTGGATTCTTTACCACTAGCACCACCTGAGAAGCTTCACCACTCTTAAGAGTTGGCAATTCTGGCTGGGATCAACCAGCTCTTCAGCTAGTCTCAGTACGGATAACTCATGCCTTTGCAATCAGACATGGAGATTCAGGTTTGATCCTTGAGTTGGGAAGTTCCCCTAGAGTAAGAAATGACAAACCACTCCAGGGTTCTTGCCTGGAGAATTCCATGGACACAGAAGCCTGGCGGGCTACGGTCCATGGGGTCACAAAGAATCGGATACAACTGAGCGACTAACACTTTCACTAGTTAGCTCAGGTGTTTCTGCTTCTGGGACTTTGCTGGCTGTGGTGATGAGGGCTGCCAGGCCACACACCTCTCCTGCTCAGCAGACCATCCCTGCCACCCTGTAGGTGACAGTTACAGGGTTCCTAAGGCAGCAAGAGAGTAAGGTCCAATGCACAAGCTCATCATAAATGTCTCTCTGTATCAAGTTGCTAAGAGTCCTACTCTGCAAAACAAATCCAACCTAAATTCCAAGGGGAAATAAACTCAGCTATGATGGGAGGAGCTGCAAAATGTGTGGCTATTGTTTTTCAATCTACCACAGTCACAGCGTACTTCTGGGTAGTGCAGAAAGAAACTGATTTGGAAGTTCAAGATTACACTTCTCCAATTTGCTAGTGATCCTTTCTCATACATTCCCAATCCTGAATGACAGTAAGTACATGGAGAAAAGAAGGGAACAGAAATGTTTTCTTAGAAATAAAACTACCCTATGACCTAGCAATCCCACTACTGGGCATATACCCGGAGGAAACCAGAATTGAGAAAGATACATGTACCCCAGTGTTTATTGTAGCAACCTGTAGGTAGAATGTGGAAGCAACCTGGATGTCCATCAGAAGATGAATGAATAATGGAGCTGTGGTACATATACACAGTAGAATATGACTTAGCTATAGAAGGGAACACATTTGAGTCAGTTCTAATGAGGTGGATGAACCTAGAGCCTATCATACATGGTGAAATTAGTCAGAAAGAGAAAGACTAATACTATATATTAATGCATATATGTGGAATATAGAAAGATGGTACCAATGATCCTATGTACTGGCAACAAAGGAGCCACAGATACAAAGAACAGACTTTTGGACTCAGTGGGAGAAGGAGAGGGTAGGATGATTTGAGAGAATAGCAATGAAACAGGTGTGTTACCATATGTAAACTGTATAACTGGTGCAAGTTTGATGTATGAAGCAGGGCACCCAAAGCCATGCTCTGTGACAGCCTGGAAGGATAGAGTGGAGAGGGAGGTGAGAGGGAAGTTCAGGATGGAGGGGACACAAGTATACCTATGGCCATTCATACTGGTGTATGGCTAAAACCATCACAATATTGTAAAGTAATTTTCTTCTAATTAAAATAAATAAATAAAAAGAAATGTTTTTTTTAAGAAATATTTTCTTAAAGCATGGAAAGATGGTAGCAGAAAATTTCCCATCCTCAGGGACTTGGCCAACAGATTCAAAAGGTCCAAAGACTAGAATTGTCTTGGTCAAGCCTAATCAAAGTGATGATGTGGAAGAATAAGAGATTAAACACAAAGCTCCCTCGGGCATGGGACTACATCTGACATTTATTGGTATATCCCTTACAAGCACTACATACACAGTTCATGATCAGTCAATATGGTTTTTAAATGACAGACCTGGCCTGATTATCACTGACCCTCTAACAGATTAATTAGTGCATGGAATTTGTGAAGGGTAGGTAGGTTGAAAATTAGGAATCTTTTCCAGGTTGGAAATGTTTAGGCTTTTCCTACCTTAAACTTCTCTAACACACACACTCTCAATGTAGTTGCAAGAATAATTACTAGGCTTAGGCAAATTGTGAAAGTGAAGGACCTGACCTAAATTTTGCTCAGACCACTCCAACTTGAGCCCAGAAGCTAGAGATCTGGCAAGAGACTCATCTGACAGCCAATAAGCCCTGGCAACACTGAGGGGCACTTGCCCTTGGGTTCTCAGGTTTTTGCCAGAACTCAAAGTATAACTCAGGTGATATGTAACAAACTCTCAGCCCTACTAGGACTCCCCAAGGAGAGAAAGGTTCCTGGTTGTGATGCATACTTACCAAATCTAATCCCCCTTTCCTCATAATGGTGTATATGTTTGCACCCAAGCAATAGACAGTTTTATTCACTGGATCGTAAGTTAGCCCAAAATTCTTCAAGGAAAAGCTTAACTTCTAAGACACAAAGGCCTTTTGCCCAGTGTAGCAAATTTTCCAAGGGTTTTCTGAGACTACAAGATAAGGGTCACACTGAAAACAAACAAACAAAAAAGCAACAAAAATTGTTCTCCTCTCAGGAGAGGAGGCTACTCCAAGGAGTCCCACATGCACTGCAATCTCTTGGGCTTCCAGACAGGAAGACTAATGTAGTGTGTGTGTGTGTGTGTGTGTGTGTGTGCGTGTGCGCGTGTGTGTGGATGCCTTTCTAGTGAACTGTGCAGCAGGCAGCGCCAATGCTTAAATGAAAGGCAGGGATCTATTAAGAGAGTAATAGTCTACAAAGACTATTCCATGCCTCAAGATGTGGAATTTCATCAAAGGAATGAAAATAGTGCATATGAAGTCCTCTCAAATATGGAACTGATCTGAAAGACTTCATTATAATATCCAGATTCGCAGTATCTATCAAAAGTATGCCTGTTTCTGGGCCACTGCCTAGTGTATCATGCAAAGTATTTTATTGCTAACATAAGGTTTATATAATGTTCATCAGAAAAGCATAATAAGAACAATAATAAATCTCACATAAGATTGAAGTTTTGAAGCTTGTCTGGCATTTCTTTTTTTTTTTCCCAATTATTTTTATTAGTTGGAGGCTAATTACTTTACAATATTGTAGTGGTTTTTGCCATACATTGACATGAATCAGCCATGGATTTACATGTGTTCCCCATCCTGAACCCCCATTTCTTATGCAATATTTTATTTGACACCACCCAGGACACTATTATTAGCTGCATTTTACAAATGAGTGAACCAAGGCTCAAAAACTGAAGGCCACCTACCTGTCAATGACAGAACCTGACCTACCTGTACAGTCCATGGAATTCTCCAGGCCAGAATCCTAGAGTGGGTAGCCTTTCCCTCCTCCAGGGGATCTTCCCGACCCAGGGACTGAACTCAGGTCTCCTGAATTGTGGGTGGATTCTTTACCTGCTGAGCCACAAGGGAAGCCCAAGGATACTGGAGTAGGTAGCCTACCACTTCTCCAGCAGATCTTTCTGACCCAGGAATCGAACTGGGGTCTCCTGCATTGCAGGCAGATTCTTTGCCAACTGAGCTATCAGGGAAGTCCAGTTATAGACTTAGCATCCCCTTTCTGTTGTCTACCACTGTGGGAAAGTTCCACAAAGGGGGAAAGACATGCAAGAACTATCTCAAGTACTGAAAAGAATGGCTACTATTCAAAATCAAGAGTCAGAGACCACAGGAGCCAGCTTGAATTGGTTCCCACAGGCCTAAGTTGGCACAGTTTGAGCACTGAAATAAACAAGGATAGAAATGGACTTAGACTCAGTGAATAAAATTAGAACCTATAAGCCTATGCTAATATAAATAAATAAAATGGATAAAGAAAGATGAAGAGAAAGTAACTCTTGACAGCAGAATTCCAAGTAAAAACTATAGAAAGGATGGCATGGTTAAAATAGCATTAATAGATGCTAAAACTAAGCAGGTGAAAGTCTTATGAGAAACAAAGTATTTACATAGTATCAAAGTATTTCCCCATTAATTATTTAGGATTGATTGCAAGAGGAAAATAGTAGCTTTACAGTGGAGAAACTGGCAGGCATCCCCTTAAACACAAAGCACTGGGACACACTGACATCATGTGTCTCCTTATGGTTGTACCGAGGAAGACATAACATCACTTTCCTGGCATTTTGGTCAAAAGTGTAAAACTTGTGACTATTTTATGGATGGCAGTCTGAACTAATCTGGACAAAACATCAGAAAACCCAAATTGAATGGCATTCTACAAAATAGTCTGTACTCTTTTAAATGTCAAGGTCAAAAATGGCTGAGGAAATGTTCCAGAGTCAGAGTGACTAAAGAGACATAACAATCAAATGCCGCATGGACTCCTGGTTTGAACACTGGCCAGGCAGGGGGAAAAAAAGCTACAAAGATCATTGGAAAAATAATACACTGAAACATTGTTTCAATAATACATTGTTTCTAATACATTGAAATATAAATCACTGTAATACATTGCTTCTAATACATTGAAACATAAATCACCATACATACACCTGGCAGGGAAAAAAAAATGATTGAAAAACCTGAATATGGGCTGCAGATTTTAGATTATAATATTGTGTCTATGATAAACTTTCAGATGTTGATGTTTATATTTTGATTATGTAAAAGGAAGCACTTCTTAGGAAAAAAGTATTGAAATATTTAGGGGCAAGTATGCAATGTCTCCAACTTATTTGCCAATGGTACAGAAAAACAAGAGAGTAAGCACTGGGTGGGGCCAGAAAGTTCTTAGATATTACAATGGTTATAAACAGATGCACAGTTTGTTTAGCTGTGGTCTGAAATTTTCATGGAGCAAATGACTTCAATAATTGTCTGAAATGTCTCCTGAAAGAATAAGTAATGAAAAAAATTGAGAAAAAAAAAAAGAGAGGTGGGGGGGAAGAAAGCAAAATCAAACTGAACTCATGTAAAGGAAGAAAATATAGGAATCCCATTTAAGTCTAGCCTGTGTTTTCCCCAATGGCTCAGCAGGTAAAGAATCCACCAGCAATACAGGAGACACAGGATTCAATCCCTAGGTCAGGAAGATCCCCTGGAGAAGGAAATTTCCTAGTATTCTTGCCTGAGAAATCCCAGGATCAGAGGAACCTGGCAGGCTCCAGTCCATGGGGTCGCAAAGAGTTGGACATGACTAAGCAACTAGGCGTGCATGCATGCCCTTCTTGGTCTGGTCTTTAAGTGTGAAAATTTTCAAATTAAAAAGTTGCAAGAATAAAACACATATTTAGAGGTAAAGCATCAACAACAGTAGGAATAGCACTCTGGTCCAAGGAAAGATCCAGTACATAGTCATGTGAATGACTTTCATTGCTGCTTCTCTAGAACCTGATGCATACAAGTTATTCATGTCAGCACGCTTGACTGTTTTACAGATGGTGTGGTCTAGTCATCTCCCTGCCTGAGGACAGTACTGGCTCAGTAGGGCCATTCACTTTTTAAGAAGAGCATTTTATGTGACAGAAGGTGACTTGATCCAGCTTCACGAAGGACAGCACAAAACAAAAGTTTTTAAAAATAGCAGATAAGATCTATGTTAGAATGAGAAAAGAGCTTTAAAAATAAAATAGTTGGGAATATGAATTACTGAGTTGGTTATGGAATATTCTCTCACAAAGACCTTTAAATGACAAGTAATATTTAAGAATATTATCAGGCACACATCTGTTAAAGGACAGCTCAAGGATGACTTAGTTCATTCAAGCTGCTATAACAAAATACATAGGCTAGGGTGTTTAAAACACAGAAATTTACTCCTCACAGTCCTGGAGTCTGGGAAGGCCAAGATCAAGGTGACAACCAGTTCAGTATCTAGTGAGCACCCACCTCCTGGTTCATAGGTGGTACCTTTTCACTGTGTCCTCACAGGGTAGAGAGATAAGCTGACCCTCTGGAGCCATTTATAATGGGCTCCACCCTCATGATCTAAATACCTCTTAAGTCCCCACCTCCCAACACTTTCATTTTAGGAATGAGTATTGGGGGGACAAATTCAGAGCATAGCGAAGGGCAAGAAGATGTATTGGAAGAGCCTTTCATTCATTTATTGATGCTCTCAGCATGCTCTCAAAGTTGAGTAGAACATGCCCTCTGCCTTTAATGAACATACCAACTAGTAGAAAGATTAGTTTACTATTATCATTTCTCATTATAATAAAACCTTAGCACCTTGTTTCATATTCTCAGGTTTTACAAATTTTTTTTCCTCACATGTTATTATTATCCTAATTGCTGTCCTACTGTTGTCATTTATCCTAATTGTTGTTGTTATCATTAATACACATGTATTTCCATCCTAGTACCACTGTCATTATACAGCTACCTTTGCATAATATTTTTTAACCACTAGTGATAGCACAAGATAAAAACAAGTGAAAAAAAAAATCTGCATTCTGCAGCCTTTCAACCAGGTATGTTGAGATGGTAAACAGCTCCCTCTGGGACCCCACAAAAGTCAAATTACTAAGCTCTCCTGAGGCCCTGTGTACTGGCCCCAGGCAAAATTGGCTCTGTTGTTGCCATTTTCTGGCCATTGGATTCCCTCACTTGATTAATTAACTCAAAATTGCCTCTCAATGGCAAGCCAGACTTCTGTTTCCAATTTCCTTCTCTGCTGAAAAGTAAATAGGTTTGACCACATTTTCAAGTCCCTGTGCATGGGCCTTTTGTGCTACTAGCAAACCAGTATCCGATGGAAGGGGTCTGGGCCAGTGCCAAGTTGAGGATTTGATTTCTTTGTTGTCTTTCAGTAAAACCTAGCTAACCACAATCCCTCTCCACCATTCCTCTGCAATGTGCTTGAACTTGAGCCAAGAGCCCATCCTACAAAATGAAGAAGAAGGGGGGTAGAAATGTAGGAAATAAATAAATCAGCAGCCATGGGGAGAAAACAGGGCTTGTGAATATTGCCCATACATCACATTTTCTTTTTACATATTTATAAAAATCTCTAGACCCTGCCTGAATGCACAGTTATATGCAGGAATGACCCCAAGGGCCTCCCATTCTCCCCTCCCACCCAAGAAAATTATAGGATTATAAACATGGGGCAAATACCCATGCTCCTATTCCTTGGGACCTATGCCCTGGTTTCTGACTTTGGGGATGGAGGGTGGAATGGCAAATGCCTAAGAGGTTTGAATGACTAACCAAAGAGAAGCAGACAGCTTTAGCAGGCCTGTGCCAGTACATGATGCCACTCACTTTTCCACAAACCTGGGGAGAAAACATGAAAAATGAGTCTTTGCTCACTCATGAGGTGAATTCACAGGACAAGAGGCTTCCATATGAAAAGAATAATGGTATCAGGCCAGGATGTGTACACTGAAGAAGGGCTCGGGATTTTGCACAACTTCTCTTCCAACAGGTGGACAATCTTTATTCTCCCTCTATTAGCTCCCTACTCCACTCCTCCCCATAGATATTAATAAACTTTCTACAAATCCCCCAAATAGTGATAGCAGCATAAACATAGGCACAAAGAAAAGATAATATGCGGCATCTATAGGGAAGAGTAAATAATTAAACTGGAAAACAGAGAATATGAGGGATAGTATGAGGAAGTAAGAATAACCAAGAATTTAGGCTCGGATTTGCAGACCATGAGCACAAGGCCAAAAAGTTCAAACTTTGTTGATGGGAACTTACTGAAACACTAAATTTAATATTAAAAGATAAAAATTTGGAAAAATAACCAATTTAGAAGAAAGATGATATCACATCATAAAAGAGAGAAAGCTAAGCATGAGAATTAGGACAATAGGAGTGCTTCACCTCAAGGATGGATTCCTGTGACTGACACTGGGAGCCAGGTATACAAGGACAAGTAGAAACATACAATCTTCATCTGATAGAAATTAGCTCATTAGTTCTTGCAAAGAGAGCAAACATCCTAGGAGAAACCCTGTTGACTCTTTTACAAGCCATTAAAGGCTTCAACAATACATGAACCGTGAACTTCCAGATGTTCAAGCTGGTTTTAGAAAAGGCAGAGGAACCAGAGATCAAATTGCCAACATCTGCTGGATCATTGAAAAAGCAAGAGAGTTCCAAAAAAACATCTATTTCTGCCTTATTGACTATGCCAAAGCCTTTGACTGTGTGGATCACAATAAACTGTGGAAAATTCTGAAAGAGATGCGAATACCAGACCACCTGACCTGCCTCTTGAGAAATCTGTATGCAGCTCAGGAAGCAACAATTAGAACTGGACATGGAACAACAGACTGGTTCCAAATAGGAAAAGGAGTACATCAAGGTTGTATATTGTCACCCTGCTTATTTAACTTATATGCAGAGTACATCATGAGAAACACTGGGCTGGATGAAGCCCAAGCTGGAATCAAGACTGCCAGGAGAAGTATCAATAACCTCAGATATGCAGATGACACCACCCTTATGGCAGAAAGTGAAGAGGAACTAAAAAGCCTCTTGATGACAGTGAAAGAGGAGAGTGAAAAAGTTGGCTTAAAACTCAACTTTCAGAAAACTAAGATCATGGCATTCGGTCCCATCACTTCACAACAAATAGATGGAGAAACAGTGGAAACAGTGACAGACTATTTTGGGGGGCTCCAAAATCACTGCAGATGGTGATTGCAGCCCTGAAATTAAAAGAAGCTTACTCCTTGGAAGGAAAGTTATAACCAGCCTAGATAGCATATTAAAAAGCAGAGACATTACTTTGTCAACAAAGGTCCATCTAGTCAAGGCTATGGTTTTTCCAGTGGTCATGTATGGATGTGAGAGTTAGACTGTAAAGAAAGCTGAGCGACAAAGAATTGATGTTTTTGAAATATGGTGTTGGAAAAGACTCTTGAGAGTCCCTTGGACTGCAAGGAGATCCAACCAGTCCATCCTAAAGGAGATCAGTCCTGGGTGTTCATTGGAAGGACTGATTTTGAAGCTGAAACTCCAATCCTTTGGCCACCTGAGGCAAAGAGCTGACTCATCTGAAAAGACCCTGACGCTGGGAAAGATTGAGGGCAGGAGGAGAAGGGGATGACAGAGGATGAGATGGTTAGATGGCATCACTGACTCAATGGACATGGGTTTGGGTGGACTCCGGGAGTTGGTGATGGACAGGGAGGCCTGGCGTGCTGCGGTTCATGTGGTCTCAAATAGTCAGACATGACTGAGCAACTGAACTGAACTGAACTGAAAGGATCATAGGAAAAATACGCAAAGATATTTTTAATTCATACATGGATGTGAAGTTACACAGCTGCTCAGTTCTTGCTTGTACTTACATTTAATACAGGCCCAGAACAGTAAAGCATTATTGAAAGATGACAGCTATATTGGGGGCTGGGATAACCATGACTCATATATGGGTTTCTGATCTTTCCTGGTTATTAGGAAATGATGAATTTGGAAGAGTGAATGAATAAAATGCCTTTCAGACTCTTTCCATCTAATTCCAATTCTCTCAGCCATTCATTGAGGACAGTTGATAAACTGGAATTTCTCTCCCTGATATCCCCAAATTGAATAGTATAAATTATTAAGATAATCTCTTGCTTTAAATAAGGGGACCATATATAATATAAATTAGGTTCTCTCCTGGCTTATGGTTGCTATCCCAGCATAATTATGAGTAGCTATTCTTTTCACTTTCAAAACTATCTCAATTTAGGTGATATGTTTTGGTCACCCTAGTTTTAAATATTTGAGGAGCAGAAGGGAGGTTGATACACTACTGTGGAAGTTCAGAAGCTCAATTATCTTTTCACTTGAAATGCAACCCACCTTCACAACCAATACCTAATACAATGGCCATCAAAGGTCTTGGTGTAACTAAAGTCACTAGAGGATTATTTTCATGACACTTCATTAAGCACAGTGTCATGGCTTATGGGACTCTGCGTCCTCATCTCTAGTACAACCCCACCATATCAGAAGCATTTGCTGAATGAAGTAGTTGCTTACAGACAGACATGACATGAGACATAACTCTCCCTTCTTGGATCATTATTAAGACAACCTTAATGTAAGATAAAATATTACATGAATTCACAGTTTAAATGCTTTCCTCCATTCATCCTTTTCTAGCACATCTACCAGTGTCTACCAAGGATGCTTATCTTCCAGAATTCAGTCCAACTCACCAAACTTAGATATTGAAGCTCCAAGACATCACAGTGACCCAGTTCAGTGTTATTTCCCAACAAGCCCAAAGCTGTTTTGCACTCTGTCAAACCAGCAATATTCCTAACATGGAATATACACAATGCAGGAAATTCCAGTTCTAGGACTCAGACATGAATTGTCTCAGCTATTATTGTTAAATTGCATGTGTCAAGAAGTATTTTTTTCCTGTTGGTGGTAAACATTACAAGCATGTACACTGTGGTTCACAGAGGCAATGATCTTGAAATTGGGTAGTAAATCTAAAGACAGTCAATTTAAGAAGACTTTTTATTTCTGATCTTGCATGTATTTTAGATTTGTATGACTGATTACTGTGCTCATACTTTAGGAGTCATTGAAGAAAGTTTGTGGATTACCACTTTTGGACCACTTGTTTAAGGAGGGCTCAAGTTCAATTAAGTTTGATATTTAGGACATGTATAAAAAATAAGTGAATATCACTCTGTGTTATCTTGAAATATTCCTAAAGTTATCCACATTTCTATCTTTAGCCATTCTATTACCATGGCACCTTCAAGCCTGTTTCTATGAAAATGCAACTATATTTCAAGTAGCCAATAATGTTAATGAAAATCGAATTATCTTGCGAGTAGCCAACTATATCATTTTAAATTTTCCTTGGTTGGATTTGAGTCATTCCAACTTAAAGAGAAGATTTTTTTGATAAAGTAAATGGAGCGGCAAAGGAATTCCTTTGAAAACTATCTCATTTGTAATTTTCCCCCTTAATGCCTTAAATATAGTATAGGCTAAATATATATTTTGAAAAGATTCTGAAAGAGGTGGGCATGCCAGACCACTTGACCTGCCTCTTGAGAAACCTGTATGCCGGTAAGGAAGCAACAGTTAGAACTGGACATGGAACAACAGACTGGTTCCAAATAGGAAAAGGAGTACATCAAGGCTGTATATTGTCACCCTGCTTATTTAACTTATATGCAGAGTACATCATGAGAATGGCTGGGCTGGAAGAAGCACAAGCTGGAATCAAGATTGCCGGGAGAAATATCAATAACCTCAGATATGCAGATGACACCACCCTTATGGCAGAAAGTGAAGAGGAACAAAAAGCCTCTTGATGAAAGTGAAAGAGGAGAGTGAAAACGTTGGCTTAAAGCTCAACATTCAGAAAACTAAGATCATGGCATCTGGTCCCATCATTTCATGGCAAATAGATGGGGAAACAGTGGAAACAGTGTCAGACTTTATTTGGGGGGGCTCCAATATCACTGCAGATGGTGATTGCAGTCATGAAATTAAAAGACACTCCTTGGAAGAAAAGTTATGACCAACCTAGACAGCTTATTAAAAAGCAGAGACATTACTTTGCCAACAAAGGTCCATCTAGTCAAGGCTGTGGTTTTCCCAGTGGTCATGTATGGATGTGAGAGTTGGACTGTGAAGAAAGCTGAGTGCCAAAAAATTGATGCTTTTGAACTGTGGTGTTGGAGAATACTCTTGAGAGTCCCTTGGACTGCAAGAGATCCAACCAGTCCATCCTAAAGGAGATCAGTCCTGGGTGTTCATTGGAAGGACTGATGCTGAAGCTGAAACTCCAATACTTTGGCCACCTCACGCGAAGAGTTGACTCATTGGAAAAGACCCTGATGCTGGGAGGGATTGGGGGCAGGAGGAGAAGGGGACGACAGAGAATGAGATGGCTGGATGGCATCACCGACTCAATGGACATGAGTTTGAGTAAACTCCGGGAGTTTGTGATGGACAGGGAGGCCTGGCATGCTGCGATTCATGGGGTCGCAAAGAGTTGGACATGACAGAGCGACTGAACTGAACTGAACTGAAACATATATTATGGCTTCCCAGGTGTTGCTAGTGGTAAAGAACCTGCTTGCCAATGCAGGAGACATAAGAGACCAGAGTTCGATCCCTGGGTCAGGAAGATCCCCTGGAGGAGGAAATGGCAACCACTCCAGTATTCTTGCCTAGAGAATCCCATGGACAGAGAAGCCTGGTGGGCTATAGTCTATAGGGTCGCAAAGAGTCAGACATGACTGAAGCAACTTAACTTGCAAGAAACATATACTACATTGAACTGAAATTGATATGGAGTCTTTCACTAACCAAATTGAATGAGCAAGTGAGAGTGAGAGTGTGTGTGTGAGAGACAGTGAGTGTGGTTTTGCTTTTTTCGCTTCATCACCAGTTAAGAGATGATGCACATTAGAGTTGCCTTTTCTATTGATGTTAGAGCCGAGAGTAAACAAAAGCATTTTTTTAAGGAACTCTTATTATAATAGCTTAAGTAACATAATAATTCTGTTTGGGGACTGTCTTCTGTTTTTTCAGTACAGACAGGTTTTGGTGGTTGATTTTAGAACAGGTAGAACATCCAATCCCAACTTTTTTTCACTATAGGAAACACTTGTTGAAAGTCTAACAAAAATTCCCACTTCAATGGAAGATACACAAACAAAAAAGAAACAAGGCCACCATACCCTCAAACTATATTGTTGGAAAGGATTTACATGTGCATGCATACTTAAAGTGTGTCAATTATATTTTAACTAATAAGAGAGATATTTTTTAAAACTAGGTAAATTAAAAATAATAAAGAAATTATTTCATTGAGGAGTACTGAGACTTAGAGAAGTATCAGTTTTGGAGTTAGCTCTTGAAAAATAAGTTGAATTTTTTATCAGAAATTCAAGAAGAGGGACTACCATGAACAAAGGCAGAGAAGTACAATAGTTGGTTGTATATTTAACTGGATTTTATCCATAATTCTATATGTGACTGGTGAAGGGAAGTGAGGCATTAATAAAGCTAAGATTTCTGGATTGGGTGAATAAGTGTGAAATAGAGAAATTAGGATTTCTCTTTTGCAACGTGAATTAAAGTTATGTGTCAGATGCCGTGCTTGAAGAATTAAGTAGGAAATTCATGACATAGAGAAATAAAATATATGGAAAAAAAAAACTTGGAACTAGTTCAAGCATGAAATCCAATGAGATGATTCTTGGTAACTGTAAAATCTCGCATTATCCCATCATTTAATGGCTGGGTTAGGGTGTGGGGACAGGGAGACGATGCAAACATAAAGATAGGAGGAGAACCAGGTGAGTTTGCTGTCACAGAAACCAAGGCAGAACTGAGTATCTTCAATGAGCTGGTCCTGCCCAATATTGCAAAATATAGAAACTGAATAGAAGATACAGAAAATATAGGGTTGCCAATGGAGTCTTGAATTACACTTTCTAAATGATCCAATCCCAAAGAAAGGCAATGCCAAAGAATGCTCAACTGCCACACAAGTGCCCTCACCTCACACACTAGTAAAGTAATGCTCAAAATTCTCTAAGCCAGGTTGCAACAATACATGAACCGTGAACTTCCAGATGTTCAAGCTGGTTTTAGAAAAGGCAGAGGAACCAGAGATCAAATTGCCAACATCCGCTGGATCATTGAAAAAGCAAGAGAGTGCCAGAAAAATATCTATTTCTGCTTTATTTACTATGCCAAAGCCTTTGACTGTGTGGATCACAATAAACTGTGGAAAATTCTGAAAGAGATGCGAATACCAGACCACAGAACCTGCCTCTTGAAAAACCTGTATGCAGGTCAGGAAGCAACAGTTAGAACTGGACATGGAACAACAGACTGGTTCCAAATAGGGAAAGGAGTACATCAAGGCTGTATATTGTCACCCTGCTTATTTAACTTATATGCAGAGTACATCATGAGAAACACTGGGCTGGATGAAGCCCAAGCTGGAATCAAGACTGCCAGGAGAAATATCAATAACCTCAGATATGCAGATGACACCACCCTTATGGCAGAAAGTGAAGAGGAACTAAAAAGCCTCTTGATGACAGTGAAAGAGGAGAGTGAAAAAGTTGGCTTAAAACTCAACTTTCAGAAAACTAAGATCATGGCATTCGGTCCCATCACTTCACAACAAATAGATGGAGAAACAGTGGAAACAGTGACAGACTATTTTGGGGGGCTCCAAAGTCACTGCAGATGGTGATTGCAGCCATGAAGTTAAAAGATGCTTACTCCTTGGAAGAAAAGTTCCGACCAACCTAGACAGCATATTAAAAAGCAGAGAGATTATTTTGCCAAAAAAGGTCTGTCTAGTCAAAGCTATGGTTTTTCCAGTGGTCATGTATGGATGTGAGAGTTGGACTATAAAGAAAGCTGAGTGCCAAAGAATTGATGCTTTTGAACTGTGGTGTTGGAAAAGACTCTTGAGAGTCCCTTGGACTGCAAGGAGATCCAACCAGTCCGTCCTAAAGGAGATCAGTCCTGGGTGTTCATTGGAAGGACTGATTTTGAAGCTGAAACTCCAATCCTTTGGCCACCTGAGGCAAAGAGCTGACTCATCTGAAAAGACCCTGACGCTGGGAAAGATTGAGGGTAGGAGGAGAAGGGGACCACAGTGGATGAGATGATTTGATGACATCACCAAGTCAGTGGACATGAGTTTGTGTGGACTGTGGGAGTTGGTGATGGACAGGGAGGCCTGGCATGCTGCAGTCCACGGGGTCACAAAGAGTCAGACATGACTGAGCAACTAAACTGAAGTCCTAATGAATATCTCACCCTGGGTTCATTCAGGTCAAAAACTGATCCTTAAACTGGGCAACAACCTTTCCCAATCTTAGGGAAACTTTTTCTTTTTGCCACACCTATAGTCTTGAACATTTTATTGCTCTGTCATACAGGGAAATGAGCTCCAAGTTTGGCAGTTTTGGGAAACTGAGGGGACAGTCATTTTGAGGCAAACATTATTCTAGGTCTGTAAATCATATAATGAGGGAACTGGTGCATCTAATCTAGTCGCTGAGTATCTTGGACATCTTTAGATGTTGCTAATATGTTGCCCTTTGTTAACCATAATAAATCTTCATATTTGGAACAAATATTATGTAGATGTTGGAATTTCACTCTTTAATTGATTAAATCTGGAAAAATTGGAAAGCCCACATTCAACTGGAATTTATGTGACCAAGAAACAGCTGCTATGTGATGAGATGATATAGAAGAGGAGAGGGAGGATAATTTTTTAAGATTGTTTGCCATCTCAATTTCAGTGTCTTCCTTGATGGTGTGATTTATTTGTGTTTTAATTTTTGTGGTCTGGAACTTGAAAACAATCTTAATAGTCTTTAAAAAACAATTTTAAATGTGAAACAACTCATGGAAAACAAATTTTTGTACAATTCCGTCAGCATCTAGAGAAAATACTTTGTTTTCTTCAACCCTAAGATGCTGTCTACTAGAAGATGAAAGAAAGACTGGGAATTGAACAGGCATTTTCTCCCAATTAACTAGCTGTGTGCTTGAGTTCTTAATGGTTAAATCTGTGGCATTGCCTCTTCTGGGTATTTCCCCACAATCAGGTCTTGAGTAATATGAGAAGTTTCCATTAACTACTGAATTCATACATTCAACAGATATGGTTCAAGTACACTAGTTAGTTTGGGGACTTCCAAATGAATCATATCGTGAAGTTTTGCTGACAAAGGATGAAATCTAACAAAAATAGATCACATTATAAACATAACCAAATTGCTAGGCAAAATAGGATAAGTTTAAGAGAAATCCAGATTCCATTTCTGGCAATATGGTAAAACAGATTTGTAGAATTTTATGCAGTGTTATTTTATATCCAGAATATATCCTGGGATAGAATATGTAAAAATATTGGGTAAAGATTAGAAACATTTCTCCTAATTATAGCTAATTGGCACATAAAATAGAAATATAGCCCAGAAATAATATGAAAGTGTGATTACAGAAGAATAAGCCAGTGCTTGAGCTAATATTTTCTCTGAGAGTATTTGTATATCTGAATGAGACACAGATTCCTTTCAGGAGATACAGGTGAAGAGAGTATTAGTGAATTAGAAGACAGATGTGAGAAGAAACCTAGAAGGCATTTGCACACAAAGAGATGGGAAATATAAAAGTTTAAGAGAGATGATAGAGTATAAGATTCAACATACACATAATGAGAGTTTCAGGAAAAGAAAGAGAAAAATGGATGCAAAAAAGTGTTCAAAGATATAATGACTAATAGCTTTTTAGAACTGATAAAAGATACCAATCAAGAATCCTAACTAATATGTAATCACAGTTTACTAGGCTTCTTTAACCTTAGGGTTAATGTCTTTCATATACATGGGTATAATCGGATATATATTGATATATATTCCATATTTATATGTATACATATTTTTTTTTTCATAAGAGACATGCCTAAGACAAAGGAAGTTAAAAGGTTGACAATAAAAAGAGGGAGATTATATAGAAGGCTCTCTAAATACACTAAGTTGTGAGTCTCTATTAACAAAAAAGTATGGGATTAAGACAAAAAGATTTTGAAAGGCAAAAATTATCACTGCACAATTCCCTTGACATTAGAATGTTAACATACAGCCATCTCAGAAAATAGGATTATACCATATGAAGAAAAAAATGAGCAGAATATACAAGGATATCTTGATTACTTCAGCATTGTGACAGGAGATTTAAGCCCTATTCTCCAGTAATCAATAAAACAGACACAATAAATCAAAAAATGTGGCAGTCATTAGGGATGTTTCAACAAAATTCCAATTCTCCTCCCTCATACTACAGGGTAGGAATACATTTTCCACCCCTTGAAGTTAGGCGTGGCCTTTTTGGTCAGATGACTTGCTTTGGCCAGAAATATGTGTACAGAATTATGTGTATTACTTCTAGGCAAAAGCATTTAGTAGCCAATCTGACACTGCAGAAGCCTTTTCCCTGCTGTGTCAATCATGGAAGCACAGAGGTGGATCCTGTCAGCCTGATTCCTCAATAAAGATCATGTGAATATGAGTCAAAAGTAAACTTTAATTGCAGGGCAGTTTATTACAACCTAACCCATCTCACCATTACAGTAAGGATAGAAAAGAATCAAGTAACAAAATTTAAAAGTTAAATTAGTGTAAATATTTAGAACATGCACCAAATATTTGGAAAAATATATATGCTTTCATTATGCATAAAGTGTTTATAAAAATCAAATACATTCTAGATCACAAACCAAGTCTCAGGTCAAAAAAATCAGTGTTAGACCACATATTTTACTACTATACAATTAAGTTAGAAATCAAAACCAAAGGATAACTTTATTTTGGAAAAAAGATGTTTAAACAATCCATATAAAAATAATCTATGTGTCAAAGAGCACAGAGTGAAATTTGGGGAACAAAACAAAAACTAAATTGTAATGAAAATGGTGCTTCTTGAAAGCAAATTTAAGGTAAAAAAAAAAATCAGTGTTAGACCACGTGTTTTACTACTGAAAACAACAATCACAGAAAACTAACCATTCTGATCACATGAACCAAAGCCTTGTCTAAATCAATGAAACTATGAGCCACGCTATGTGGTGCCACCCAAGATAGACAGATTATGAGGGAGAGTTCTGACAAAACGTGGTTCATTGGAGAAGGAAATAGCAAACCACTTCAGTATTCTTGCCTTGGAACCCCAAAAACAGTATGAAAAGGCAAAAAGATAGGACACTGAAAGATAAACTCCCCAGGCTGGTAGGTGCCCAATAGTGGAGAACTAACTCGAGAAACTGAACTGACTGAACTCGAGAAAGAATGAAGAGATGGAGCCAAAACAAAAACAACACCCAGCTGTGGATATGACTGGTGGTGGAAGTAAAGGTTGATGCTGTAAAGAGCAATACTGCATAGGAACCTGGAATGTTAGGTCCATGAAACCAAGGCAAATTGGAAGTGGTCAAACAGGAGATGGCAAGAGTGAACATCAACATTCTAGGAATCTGTGAACTAAAATGGACTGGAATGGGTGAATTTAACTCAGATGACCACTATATCTACTATTATGGGCAAGAATCCCTTAGAAGAAATGGAGTACAAAACATAGTCAACAAAAGAGTCTGAAATGCAGTACTTGGATGCAGTCTTAAAAATGACAGAATGATCTCTGTTCGTTTCCAAGGCAAACCATTCAATATCACAGTAATTCAAGTCTATCCCCCGACCAGTAATGCTGAAGAAGCTTAAGCTGATCAATTCTATGAAGACCAATAAGACCTTCTAGAACTAACACCCCCAAAAGATGTCCTTTTCATTATAGGGGATTGGAATGCAAAAGTAGGAAGTCAAAAAATACCTGGAGTAATGGGCAAATTTGGCCTTGGAATACAGAATGAAGCAGGATAAAGGTGAACAAATTTTTGCCAAGAGAATGCACTGGTCATAGCAAACAACCTCTTCCAACAACACAAGAGAAGAATCTACACATGGACATCACCAGATGGTCAATACCAAAATCAGATTGATTACACTCTTTGCAGCCAAAGATGGAGAAGCTCTGCACACTCAGTAAAAACAAGACCAGGAGCTGACTGTGACTCAGATCATGAACTCCTTATTGCCAAATTCAGACTTAAATTGAAGAAAGTAGGGAAAACCACTAGCTCATTCAGGTATGACCTAAATCAAATCCCTTATGAGTACACACTGGAAATGACAAATAGATTTAAGGGATTAGATCTGATAGACAGAGTGCCTGAAGAACTATGGACTGAGGTTTATGACATTGTACAGGAGGCAGCAATCAAGACCATCCCAAAGAAAAAGAAATACAAAAAGGCAAAATGGTTGTCTGAGGAGGACTTACAAACAGCTGTGGAAAAAAAGAAAAGTGAAAGACAAAGGAGAAAAGGAGAGATATACCCATTTGAATGCAGAGTTCCAAAGAATAGCAAGGAGAGACAAGAAAGCCTTCCTCAGTGATCAATGCAAAGAAATAGAGGAAAGCAATTGAATGGGAAAGATGAGAAATCTCTTCAAGAAAATTAGAGATACTAAGGGAAAATTTCATGCAAAGATGGGCACAATAAAGGACAGAAATGGTATGGACCTAACAGAAGATAATAAGAAGCAGCAGGAAATAAGAAGGGGTGGCAAGAATACACAGAAGAACTATAGAAAAAAGATCTTCATAACCCAGATAACCATGATGGTGTGATCATTCACCTAGAGCCAGACACCCTGGAATGAAAAGTCAAGTGGGTGTATAGGAATGCAAGGGATTTCTGTGTGTTAATTTTATATCCTGCAACTTTACTATATTCATTGATTGGCTCTAGTAATTTTCTGGTAGAGTCTTTAGGGTTTTCTATGTAGAGGATCATGTCATCTGCAAACAGTGAGAGTTTTACTTCTTCTTTTCCTATCTGGATTCCTTTTACTTCTTTTTCTGCTCTGATTGCTGTGGCCAGAACTTCCAACACTATGTTGAATAGTAGTGGTGAGAGTGGGCACCCTTGTCTTGTTCCTGATTTCAGGGGAAATGCCTTCAATTTTTCACCATTGAGGGTGATGCTTGCTGTGGGTTTGTCATATATAGCTTTTATTATGTTGAGGTATGTTCCTTCTATTCCTGCTTTTGGAGAGTTTTAATCATAAATGAGTGTTGAATTTTGTCAAAGGCTTTCTCTGCATCTATTGAGATAATCATATGGTTTTTATCTTTCAATTTGTTAATGTGGTGTATTACATTGATTGATTTGCGGATATTAAAGAATCCTTGCATTCCTGGGATAAAGCCCACTTGGTCATGGTGTATGATTTTTTAAATATGTTGTTGGATTCTGTTTGCTAGAATTTTGTTAAGGATTTTTGCATCTATGTTCATCAGTGATATTGGCCTGTAGTTTCTTTTTTTGTGGCATCTTTGTCTGGTTTTGGAATTAGGGTGATGGTGGCCTCATAGAATGAGTTTGGAAGCTTACCTTCATCTGCAATTTTCTGGAAGAGTTTGAGTAAGATAGGTGTTAGCTCTTCTCTAAATTTTTGGTAGAATTCAGCTGTGAAGCCATCTGGTCCTGGGCTTTTGTTTGCTGAAATGCAAATCAAAACCACAATGAGGTACCATTACACGCCAGTCAGGATGGCTGCTATCCAAAAGTCTACAAGCAATAAATGCTGGAGAGGGTGTGGAGAAAAGGGAACCCTCTTACACTGTTGGTGGGAATGCAAACTAGTACAGCCACTATGGAAAACAGTGTGGAGATTCCTTAAAAAACTGGAAATAGAACTGCCATATGACCCAGCAATCCCATTTCTGGGCATACACACTGAGGAAACCAGATCTGAAAGAGACACGTGCACCCCAATGTTCATCGCAGCACTGTTTATAATAGCCAGGACATGGAAGCAACCTAGATGCCCATCAGCAGATGAATGGATTAGGAAGCTGTGGTACATATACACCATGGAATTTTACTCAGCCGTCAAAAAGAATTCATTTGAACCAGTCCTAATGAGATGGATGAAACTGGAGCCCCTTATACAGAGTGAAGTAAGCTAGAAAGATAAAGAACATTACAGCATACTAACAAATATATGGAATTTTTAGAAAGGTGATAATTGATAACCCTAATATGCAAAACGGAAAAAGAGACACAGAAATACAGAACAGACTTTTGAACTCTGTGGGAGAAGGTGAGGGTGGGATATTTCAAAAGAACAGCATGTATACTATCTATGGTGAAACAGATCACCAGCCCAGGTGGGATGCATGAGACAAGTGCTCCGGCCTGGTGCACTGGGAAGACCCAGAGGAATCGGGTGGAGAGGGAGGTGGGAGGGGGGATCGGGATTGGGAATACATGTAAATCCATGGCTGATTCATATCAATGTATGACAAACCCACTGGAAAAAAAAAATAAAAAGTCAAGTGGGCCTTAGGAAACATTACTAAGAACGAAGCTAGTGGAGGTGATAGAATTCTAGTTGAGCTATTTCAAATCCTAAAAGATGATGCTGTGAAAGTGCTGCTCTCAATATGCCAGCAAATTTGGAAAACTCAGCAGTGGCCACAGGACTGGAAAAGGTTAGTTTTCATTCCAATCCCTAAGAAAGGCAATCCCAAAGAATGCTCAAACTACTGCACAATTGCATTCATCTCACACACTAGCAAAGTAATGCTCAAAATTCTCCAAGCCAGGCTTCAACAGTACATGAATCGTGCACTTCCAGACATTCGAGCTGGTTTTAGAAAAGGCCAAGGAACCAGAGATCAAATTGCCAACATCCATTGGATCATTGAAAAAGCAAGAGAGTTCCAGGAAAATACCTACTTCTGCTTTATTGACTATGCCAAAGCCTTTGACTGTGTGG
Organism: Cervus canadensis; assembly: GCF_019320065.1. Lineage (NCBI taxonomy): Eukaryota > Metazoa > Chordata > Mammalia > Artiodactyla > Cervidae > Cervus > Cervus canadensis. The sequence continues at coordinate 32,101,591 of NC_057391.1, forward strand.
ATCACAACAAACTGTGAAAAATTCTTAAAAAGATGGGACTACCAGACCACCTGACCTGTCTCCTGAGCAATCTGCATTCAGGCCAAGAAGCAACATTTAGGACATGGGACAACAGATTGGTTCCAAATAGGGAAAAGAGTACATCAAGTCTGTATATTGTCACCCTGCTTATTTAACTTATATGCAGAGTACATCATGAGAAATGCTGGGCTGGATGAAGCCCAAGCTGGAATCAAGATTGCTGAGAGAAATATCAATAACCTCAGATATGCAGATGACACCACACCTATGGCTGAAAGCGAAGAACTAAAGAGCCTCTTGATGAAAGTGAAAGAGGAGAGTGAAAAGGTTGGCTTAAAACTCAACATTCAGACAACTAAGATCATGGCATCTGGTCCAATCACTTCATGGCAAATAGATGGGGAAACAGTGGAAACAGTGTCAGGCTTAATTTTGGGGGGCTCCAAAATCACTGCAGCTGGTGACTGTAGCCATGAAATTAAGACATTTGCTCCAAGGAAGAAAAGTTATGACCAACCTAGACAGCTTATTAAAAAGAAGAGACATTACTTTGCCAACAAAGGTCTGTCTAGTCAAGGCTACGGTTTTTCCAGTAGTCATGTATGGATGTGAGAGTTGGACTATAAAGAAAGCTGAGTGCCAAAGAATTGATGCTTTTGAACTGTGGTGTTGGAGAAGACTCTTGAGAGTCTCTTGGCCTGCAAGGAGAGCCAACCAGTCAATCCTAAAGGAAATCAGTCCTGAATGTTCATTGGAAGGAGTGATGTTGAAGCTGAAACTCCAATACTTTGGCCACCTGACGCAAAGAACTGACTCATTTGAAAAGACCCTGATGCTGGGAAAGATTTAAGGCAGTCTTCCTGAAGGGGTGACAGAGGATGAGATGGTTGGATGGCATCACCAACTCAAAGGACATGAGTTTGAGTAAACTCTGGGAGTTGGTGATGGACAGGGAGGCCTTGCATGCTGCAGTCCATGTGGTCTCAAAGAGTGACATGACTGAGCAACTGAACTTAACTGAACTTTACTACTATATGATAAAGTTAGACATCAAAACCAAAGAATAGCACTATTTTGAAAAAAATGTTTAAATAATCCCCATGTCAAAGAACACAGAATGAAATTTTGGGGATGATGCATAAAACTAAATTATAATGAAAATACTGCTTCATAAAAGCAAATCTCAGGTCAAAAAAATCTGTGTTAGACAACATATTTTACTACTATATGGTAAAGTTAGAAGTCAAAACCAAAGGATAACTCTACTTTGGAAAAAATGTTTAAATAATCCATATGTCAAAGAATACAGTGTGAAAATTTGGAGACAAAACATAAAAATAAATTATAATGAAAAAGCTGCTTCATAAAACACTCAAGGAACTAGATCCCACATGCCACAACTAAGGGCTCTCACGCCACAACTCAAGATCCAGAATGACACAATGAAGACCCAGCACAGTGAAATAAATAACAATGACAACAAAATAAAATATGAACCATATGTATAACATATGGAACTATAATCAATATTTTGTAATAATCTGTAACAGAAGAACATGTAAGAAAGAATATATATGTATATGTACAAGTGAATCACTGTACACTTGAAACTAACACAACATTGTAAATCAACTATGCTTCAATTAAGAAAACTGCAATCAATCAATCAAATGTACAAGTTAATCAATTTGAGACTGATGATCAATATCAATTCAAATGGTGACTACAGGAGTTCTCTAGAGACCCAAGGTCTCCATTCAGCAGGAAAAGACAGTTTCAATATTTCCTGAGCAAACTGAAGGACTGAGCAATAGTTAAATTGTCCTGGCTCTGATGGAAATTCTGCTTGGGTTGGGTTCAAGGATGCCTCCAGATTTATCTTCCAAGGAGAAATTTCTGTTTCTGTTTTATAAGCAACATGGGGAGAAGCTAAGAATAGGGGAGAGGTAGAATTAGTGATGTCAAGTGTAACTATTATGCAGGTTTCTTTCCATGCGCTCCTCTGCCTGGCCCCTGTATGGCTCCTGATGCCAAAACATGACCTTAAAGAAGGCTTCATGAAATGTCAAAGATTTATTATTTTCTAAACCCATCTGGGAATTTGGGACTGCTTTTAAGTTCCTGTTGTCCTATTGGAGTTGGTGAATTGATGAATGCATGGCTGACTGGGTGGGTGTTTTGAAGCTCCCACTCACCAAGCCTTGGCAGGTTCATAAAAGATAAAGGGAAAACAAGAAGGGAGGGATATCCTGTTGATGGCTTCTGTTCTCAGTGGGGAGCTGACCTTGCATTTGCCTTTTCATCAGTGACTCTGGTGAGAGTAGTTTTCTGGGCCTGAAGTGTGAGCCACCATGCTCTTGTTAACTGCCCAGGAACCTGGAGGGCTGCCTGTTGCTGTTCTTTGTCTAGAGAGGAATGTCCTTAAGGACTCATTACCACATGTACCCTAAAAGCATCCAGTCTGTCTAAGGCTGCAAATCCACCCTACTATTTCCCTTAGATGGTGGTATAGGCTGAATTTTGTCCCACTCAAAATTCTTTATGTGAAAATCCTAAACTCTAGTACCTCAGAAGGTGACTGTATCTGGAGACAGGGCCTTCAAAGAGATACTTAAGTTAAACTGGGTTGGTATGGTGGGCCCTAATCCAATATGCCTGGTGTCCTTATAAGAAGAGTAGTTTAGGAGACTGACAACACAGAGAAACAACCATGTGAGAGGTACAATGAGAAGGCAACCCTCTATAAACCAAGGGAGACCTCCAAAGAAACTAAACCTACAAATACCTTGATCTTGGAGTTTTGGCCCCAGAATGATGAGAAAATAAGTTTCTGTTCTTTAAGTCTTCAGTCTGTCTATTTTGTTATAGAAGTCCTAGAAAACTACTACTGATATCCTCTATGCTTTCTAACACCCAGACAGCATAAACTCCCTAGAAAGTTACTTATGGTCCCAATAGGAAGAGCACAGTAAACCCAAATCCCTGGAAAGTGATAACTGCTTCAATCAGGCCAATATTTCTGATTTTTAACAAGAGTTGATCCTTGGTACTCCAAGGATCAAATTAAAGGTTTATGGCAACCCAGCATGGAACAAGTCTATCAACACCCTTTTTCAACTGCATTTCCTCACTTCATGTTTCTACATCACATTTTGAAATTTCCACAGTATTTCAAACTTTTTCTTTGTTATTATATTTATTATGGTGATCAGTGATCTTTGATATTGTCATTGGAGATGGAGAGAAATAAACCACACCAATATAAGACAGTGAACTTAACATGTGTGTGCCCTGACTGCTCTACCAACTACATTCCCATTTCTCCCCTCTCTTCAAGTCTCCCTATTCCCTAAGACACAATATTGAAATTAGGCTAATTAATAACCCTACAATGGCCTCTGTGCATGCAAGTGAAAGGAAAAGTTGCATGTCTCTCATTTTAAATCAAAACCTAGAAATTATTAAGTTTGGCAAGGAAGGCACGCCAAAAACCAAGATAGGCTAAGAGCCAAGCCTCTTGCACCAGTCTGTTGTGAATGTGAAGGAAATTAAAAGTGCTACTCCAGTGAACACATGAATGATAAGAAAGCAAAACAGCCTTATTGCTGATATGGAGAAAGTTTTAGTGGTTTGAATAGAAGATCAAACCAGCCACAACATTCCCTTAAGCTAAAGCCTAATCCAGAACAAAGCCTTAACTCTCTTTAATTCCATGAAGGCTGAGAGAGGTGAGGAAGCTTCAGGAGACATGGAACCTTCTCCAGGATAGATCACATCCTGGGCCATAAATCTAGCCTTGGTAAATTCAAAAAAAATTTAAATCATCTCAAGCATCTTTTCTGTTCACAATGTGGTAAGGTTAGATGTTAACCACAGGGAAAAAAACTATTAAAAATACAAACATATGGAGACTAAACAACACATTTCTGACTAACCAACATATCAGAGAAGGTATCAAAAAAGAAATCAAAATATGCATAGAAATGAATGAAAATGAAAACACAACAACCCAAAACCTATGAGATACAGTAAAAGCAGTGCTAAGGGGAAGGTTCATAGCTTTACAAGCCTACCTCAAGAAACAGGAGAAAGATCAAATAAATAACCTAACTCCACACCTAAAGCAACTAGAAAAAGAAGAAACAAAGCAACCCAGGGTTAGTAGAAGGAAAGAAATCATAAAAATTAGGGCAGAAATAAATGCTAAAGAAACAAAAGAGACCATAGCCAAAATCAACAAAGCTAAAAGCTGGTTCTTTGAGAAGATAAATAAAATAGACAAACCATTAGCTAGACTCATCAAGAAAAAAGGGGAGAAGAATCAAATCAACAAAATTAGAAATGAAAATGGAGACATCACAACAGACAACACAGAAATACAAAGGATCATAAGAGACTACTATTGGCAACTATATGCCAATAAAATGGACAACTTGGAAGAAATGGACAAATTCTTAGAAAAGTACAACTTTCCAAAACTGAACCAGGAAGAAATAGAAAATCTTAACAGACCCATCACAAGCACAGAAATTGAAACTGTAATCAGAAATCTTCCAACAAACAAAAGCCAAGGACCAGACGGCTTCACAACTGAATTCTACCAAAAATTTAGAGAAGAGCTAACACCTATCCTACTCAAAGTCTTCCAGAAAGTTGCAGAGGAAGGTAAACTTCCAAACTCATTTTATTTGGCCACCATCGCCTAATACCAAAACCAGACAAAGATGCCACCAAAAAAGAAAACTACCGGCCAATATCACTGATGAACATAGATGCAAAGGTCCTTAACAAAATTCTAGCAAACAGAATCCAACAACATATTTAAAAGGTCATACATCATGACCAAGTGAACTTTATCCCAGGGATGCAAGGATTCTTCAACATTTGCAAGTCAATCAATGTGATACACCACATTAACAAATTGAAAGATAAAAACCATATGATTGTCTCAATAGATGCAGAAAAAGCCTTTGACAAAATTCAACACCCATTTGTGATTTAAAAAAAAACCTTCCAGAAAGCAGGCACAGAAGGAACATACCTCAACATAATAAAAGCCATATATGATAAACCCACAGCAAACATTATCCTCAATGGTGAAAAATTGAAAGCATTTTCCCTAAAGTCAGGAACAAGACAAGGATGCCCACTCTCACCACTACTATTCAACATAGTTTTGGAAGTTTTAGCCACAGCAGTCAGAGAAGAAAAAGAAATAAAATGAATCCCGATTGGAAAAGAAGAAGTAAAACTCTCACTGTTTGCAGATGATATGATCTTATACATAGAAAACCCTAAAGACTCCACCAGAAAATTACTACAGCTAATCAATGAATATAGTAAAGTTGCAGGATATAAAATTAACACAGAAATCCCTTGCATTCCTATACACTAACAGTGAGAAAACAGAAAGAGAATTTAAGAAAACAATTCCATTCACCATTGCAACAAAAAGAATAAAATACTTAGGAATAAATCTACCCAAAGAAACAAAAGATCTATATATAGAAAACAATAAAACACTGATGAAAGAAATCAAAGATGACACAAATAGATGGAGACATACACCATGTTCATGGATCAGAAGAATCAATATAGTGAAAATGAGTATACTACCCAAAGCAATCTATAGATTCAATGCAATTCCTATCAAGCTACCAATGGTATTTTTCAGAGAACTAGAACAAATAATTTCACAATTCGCATGGAAGTACAAAAAAAACTTCAAATAGCCAAAGCAACCTTGAGAAAGAACAATGGAACTGGAGGAATCAACCTGCCTGACGTCAGCCTCTACTACAAAGCTGCAGTCATCAAGATAGTATGGTACTGGCACAAAGACAGAAATATAGATCAATGGAAAAAAATAGAGAGCCCAGAGATAAATCCACACACCTATGGACACCTTATCTTTGACAAGGAGGCAAGAATATACAATGGAGAAAGGACAATCTCTTCAACAAGTGGTGCTGGGAAAACTTGTCAACCACTTGTAAAAGAATGAAACTAGAACACTTTCTAACACCATACACAAAAATAAACTCAAAATGGATTAAAGATCTACATGTAAGCCCAGAAACTATAAAACTCCTAGAGGAAAACATAGGCAAAACACTCTCTAATGTAAATCATAGCAGGATCCTCGATGACCCACCTCCCAGAGTAATGGAAATAAAAGCAAAAATAAACAAACGGGACCTAATTAAACTTAAAAGCTTTTGCACAATGAAGGAAACTATAAGCAAGGTGAAAAGACAACCTTCAGAATGGGAGAAAATAATAGCAAATGAAGTAACAGACAAAGAATTAATCTCAAAAATATACAAGCAACTCCTGAAGCTCAATTCCAGAAAAATAAATGACCCAATCAAAAAATGGGCCAAAGAACTAAACAGACATTTCTCCAAAGAAGACAGATGGCTAACAAACATATGAAAAGATGCTCTACATCACTCATTTTCAGAGAAATGCAAATCAAAGCCACAATGAGGTACCATCTCACACCACTCAGAATGGCTGCTATCAAAAAGTCTACAAACAATAAATGCTGAAGAGGGTGCAGAGAAAAAGGAACCTTCTTACACTGTTGGTGGGAATGCAAACTAGTACAGCCACTATGGAAAACAGAGTGGAGATTCCTTAAAAATCTGGAAATAGAACTGCCATATGACCCAGAAATCCCACTGCTGGGCATACACACTGAAGAAACCAGAATTGAAAGAGACATATGTACCCCAATGTTCATTGCAGCACTGTTTACAATAGCCAGGACATGAAAGCCACCTAGATGTCTATCAGCAGACAACTGGATAAGAAAGCCATGGTACATACACACAATGGAATATTACTCAGCTATTAAAAAGAATGCATTTGAATCAGCTCTAATGAGGTTGATGAAATTGGAGCCTATTATACAGAGCGAAGTAAGTCAGAAAGAAAAACAGCAATACAGTTTATTAATGCATATATATGGAATTTAGAAAGATGTTAACTATGACCCTATATGCAAGACAGTGAAAGAGACATAGATGTAAAGAACAGACTTTTGGACTCTGTGGGAGAAGGCGAGGGTGGGATGATGATAGAATAGCTTTGAAACATGTATATTATCATATGTGAAATAGATTGCCAGTCCAGGTTCGATGCATGAGACAGGGTGCTCAGGGCTGGTGCACTGGGATAACCCTGAGGGATGGAATGGGGAGGGAGGGGTGAGGGAGGTTCAGGATGGGGAACACATGTACACCCATGGCTGATTCATGTGAATATATGGCAAAAACCACCACAATATTGTAAAGCAATTAGCCTCCAATTAAAATAAATAAATTTTAAAAATAAATAAAATGCAGAATGACAGTGGGGGGGGGGTGGGAAGAAGAGTTTCAAGTTAGCAGAGGCTGACTCATGAGGTTTAAGGAAAAAAGCCATCTCTATAAGATAAAAGTGCAATGTCTAGCTAAGATAATGAGGGTGGCTACTCTAATCAAGAGATTTTCAATGTAGACAAAACACTGCAAGAAGATGCCATCTAGGATTTCCATGGCTGAAGAGAAGTCAATGCCTGGCTTCAAAGCTTCAAATGACAGGCTGACTTTCTTGTTAGGAGCCAGTGCAGCTGATGACTTGAAGTTGAAACTAATGCATACTTACCATTCTGAAAATCCTAGGGCTCTCAAGAATTATTGTAAATCTATTCTACCAGTGCTCTACAAATAGAACAAAAATGTCTGGATGACTGCACATCTGTTTACAACATGGTTTACTGAGTCTTTTAAGCCCACTGTTGAGACTTACTATTCACTGGCAATGCACCTGGTCACCCAAGAACTCTGATGAAGATGTACAAGATTCATGTTGAAAACATGCCTGTTAACACAACATCCATTCTGCAGGCCATGAATCAAAGAGTAATTTTGACTTTTGAGTCTTATTATTTGAGAAATACATGTTGTAAGGCCACAGCTGCAATAGAGAGTGATTCTTATAATGGATTTGGGAAAAGCCAATTGAAAACTTTCTGGAAAAGACTCATTATTCTGATGCCATTAAAAACACTTGTGATTCATGAGACAAGGTCAAACTATCAACATTAATATGAGTTTGGGAGAAGTTGATTCCAACCCTCAAATACCCAGTAACTTTGAGGGAGGGGTTCACGACTTCAGTGGAAGAAATAACTGCAGATGTGATGGAAAGAGCAGGAGAACAAGAGTTAGAAGTGAAACCCAGAGATGTTACTGAATTGCTGCAATCTCATGATCAAAACAGATGAGGAGATGCTTGTTTAGGATGAGCAATGATGATACTAATTTCTTAAGATCGAATCTACTCCTAGTGAAGATGCTGGGAATATTGTAGAAATGACAACAAAAGATTTAGAATATGTCATAAACTTAGTAAGGCAATGGCAGAGTTTGAGAGGATTGACTTCAGTTTTGAAAAAAGTTCTTCTTTGAGTAAAAATGCTATCAAACAGTGAGTAGGAAACCCACATGAAGAAGGCAATGGCAACCCACTCCAGTGCTCTTGCCTGGACACTCCCATGGATGGAGGAGCCTGGTAGGCTACAGTCCATGGGGTCTCGAAGAGTCAGACACGACTGAGAGACTTCACTTTCACTTTTCACTTTCATGCATTGGAGAAGGAAATGGCATCCCACTCCAGCGTTCTTGCCTGGAGAATCCCAGGGACGGGGGAGCCTGCTGGGCTGCCGTATATGGGGTCGCATAGAGTCGGACAAGACTGAAGTGACTTAGTAGCAGCAGCAGTTACCAAACAATGTTGCATGCCACCACCCAGATCAGTCAGTAGTCATCAATATCAAGGCAAGGCTCTCCACCAGAAAAAAAGATTACAAATTGCTGGAGGCTCAGATGATGGCTAGCAATTTTTAACAATAAAGTATTTTTAATTGTATTATATAAATTGTATTTTTAGAGATAATACTATTGCATACTTAATAGAAGTATAGTATAAACATAACTTTTATAGGCACTGGAAAAACAAAAAAAAAAAATGCTTAACTCATTTTATTGCAATATTTGCTTTATTGTGTTGATCTGGAACTGAATCCTCAATATCTCTGAAGTGTGTCTATAGAGTCTTCACATTTTTATTCAAAAATGTCCTTCATCTGCAATTACTGACACACTTTGTCTTTTTCCTAATCTTTTCACATGTTTTTATTTTTCATGTTTTACCATTTGTTTGAAGCAGTGATAGTATTTTTTGTCTTGTTCCTGATTTTAAAAAGAATGACATTTTTAACATTTTGCCACTATGTATTAAGTTTGCTGGAAGTCTCTTTGTGACTACTTTTAAATAGCTTCAGAAATGTTGCTTTCTTAGTTAGCTATACATTTTTATAATGAATGGTTGTTGGATTTTATCAAATGCTTTTCCTGCATTTATCAAGGTTACCATATTTTTATTCACTTCAAACTTTAAGATGGTGATCACAATAATATAATTTCTAACATTTAATTCACTTTGCACTTTGAAAAACATAATTTGATTTTTTTAATTTTATTTATTTTGTTTTGTTAATATGTCACCAGATTCAGTTTGCTAATATTTTCATTTAGCACTTTCATTCATTTATCTATGTTCATGATTGAAATTGACATATAATTTTCCTTTCTTGTATGTCCTTGTCTAGTTTTAGAACCAAGTTTTTAGTCACCTTATGAGATCAACTGAGAAAATATTTCCTCTTTTTTATTATCTGAAAGTTTAGAATTATCTGTTCCTCAGATTATTAGAACTCACCTTTAAAATTACTGGGGCTAGTATTTTTTTTGCAGGAAGATTTTAAATAATTGTTTACATTCCTTTACTAGCTATAGAATCATTTAGACTTTTTAATCTCTTCTGAAGTAAATTTTCATATATTTTTCTCTGAAAATTCATATACCCATCTAGTTTTTCCTAATCTGATGGCATAAAGGTCTACAAAATGTTATATTATCTTTTTAATAAATACACAATCTGTGGTTATATTTCCCTTTTCATTCCATTTTTTCTTTCTGTTTTCCACTCATCACTTCTGTCATGAGTTTTTCAAGATTACTAAGTCTTCTATATAACCCTCCTGCACTGGCTAGAACCCACTTGTCCACTGTGATTTCCTCAGCACCTAGAATCATGCTTAGAGCACTCAAAGTATTCAATTAACATTTTCTGAGTTTTAAAAATGCACGGGAAAAGCATGAGACAATGTGGCTAAAGATCAAGTTTTAACTAACTTCCAAAGCAGAAAACAATAACTATAAATACACGGATCTTTCTTTCAAGAATAAAAAGTAAATAACAGCTTAAAAGTTAGTATGTCCACTGTTTACACCAACCCATAGTTTTGATCCCTTAGATGGAATTACAGATCTTTCAAGATTTAAAACTCACAATCTAGTTCCAGTGGTTTTAATGAAAGCAGGCCTATTTCACACAACACTTGATAGGATCTGGTATTAGAAACACAGAGATCGTGAATTTCCTCATTTTTCTTCGCTATAGATATTAATCAACACGTGATCTTGTAACATGTAGTACTGATCCATCACTATTGCTCATTTTCTAAAGTGATGTTGCTGATGTGCTGGAAATAAAGGGGCCTCATAAAGGAAAAGACACAGAGGAAATGCTGAAAAGAATGAACTTGGCACACATTGCTCAACGGAATCCTTCAAATACTGGGTTGTCAAATAGGGAAGTGTGGGCCACTCTTTCAATTTCCAGGAAGAACTCTCTAGTGATCAGCAATTCCAATCCCCGCACCTCTGTTCCTAAACCAAACTGAATCAGGAGGGCCGAGAAGAAAAATCAGTTTCCTACACTTATTCCTCTATAGCTTTAATCCATATACTTAGTGCTTTTCTGTTGGAATCTGAACTGAGAGTCAGATTAACTGCATGACTCCATAGCTGTAAATAGGATACTTTTGGAGATTAGATTGAGTATGCACTGGCCCAAACGAGTCTCTGTAAATCCTAATAAAATCCTTAAACAAATTCTTCTTTTGATATATTTAACAAATTTCTCCCAAAGTGAAATACTAAGAACAAATTTCAGGTAATTGAATCCTGCAGATATGGGGTCAGGAGACAATACTTGAAGCCCAAAGATGTTGCTAGAAACTACTATTTCCAGCAGTTTAAGGGAATGACAGTTAGGCAGCAGTTCATGAGTACTGAGATTGAGGAAAGGGGACCAGAAGCAGTCCCACCTCTGCTAATAATCTGAATTTTGGCAGAGAAGATGAATTGAAATCCCTGAAGAGCAGGCTGTGACCTCATGGAACTCAGGTCAAATGTGTAATACAAGGCAGATGTTATTGGGCTATGGGAAGAAGAATAATATACTATAGGAGATAGTATCCTGAAAAGACTTAAAGATTGACTGTGTATTTATGTATACTAAAAATGGTTGTGTTTAAATTATAAGTGCAAGAGACAAATGCTCTGTATTTGGCATGATTGATTAATATTTATAGTACAACTCCGAAGTCAGTGCCTGGAACCTAATAGGAGTTCAGTTAATATTTTTAGAAGGGTCTTCCCTGGTGGCTCAGATGGTAAAAAAAAAAAAAAAAAAAATCTGCCTGCAATGCAGGAGACCTGGGTTTGATCCCTGGATCAGGAAGATCCCCTGGAGAAGGGAGTGACTACCCACTCCAGTATTCTTGCCTGCAGAATCCCATGGACAGAGGAGCCTGGAAGGCTACAGTCCGTGGTGGGTTGCAAAGAGTCAGACACAACTAAGCAACTAACAACAAGTCATATAAAGAGTACTGGTCTGGAGACCTGAATTCTAATCCTGAACTTCTCATTAACTAGATGTGTCACTTAACTTCTTTGGTCATAAAGCATTCCTCTATAAAGCAGAAAGATAAATTGAAAACTTACAATATCACTTCCTATTTGAAGCATCTATGTTTCCGTTAGTGCTACAAGAAGACCAGGTCCCCACACCCAGTAAGACATCCTCTCAGGGAATCAATGAGCAGAATCAAAGCCAGGGAAGTGAATGGAGTGTTCAGTGAACAGCAGCTAGTCTGATGTGACTGGAGAACTGGGCTATAGGAAGAAGATACAGGTGATGCACACAGAGGAAATGGATGAGCCAGGGTCTGAGAATAAAGTGGGAGAGGTAAAGAGCTGCTGCTGAAAATGAGCCTAAAGGATGCCAGCTCATCTGTTAAGACCAATGAAGTCTATAACATTGTGAATAGTGATGTCATCCTATACACTAAAAGGGCAGTGAATATCCTTCCTTGGTGCACATACTGATAAGTTTTTTCAAATAGAAGTGCCTGCTGCCCACCACTCCCTACCCTAGCCAGAGACTCTGACTCAGTAGACATCAGATTTTCTTTTGTAATCTCGGTGGTGATTCAGGTGTGTGATGAAAATCATGTGTGTGATGCTTGACAATTCACATACCTTTCAATGTTACCCTTTTATCCTCACAGCCAGAGTAGATAAGGAGCAGAGTAAACAGAATTATCACCATTTCACATGGGCAAAAATAGAGTCTCAAAGAAATCACCTCTATCCAAATGATGAGTAGCAGGACTGAGACTCTAAGCCGATCTGCTGAACCCAGGTTGTATGCTCTTTTATTGTAGCTCAGTCACCTAAAATAAAAACAGGGATAAATGAGTAAGAATTTCTTCCCCAATACAAGAAAATATGGGAACCAAGAAGCATGACTTGAGGGTAGCAAAGGGTAATTTAAGTTCAATGAAAAGGTGATTCTTTGAATGTAGTTGACACATTCATGGACCTGTTAACCTGAAGACATGCAAGGTGTTTGTCGTTTGGAGGAGATTTCAATACATTGATAGATGAAGGATACACTCTTTTGGGCTTCCTAGGTGGTGCTTGTGGTAAAGAACCCACCTACCAATGCAGGAGATTTAATAGATTTGGGTTTGATCCCTGGGTCAAGAAGATACCCTGGAGGAGTACATGGCAACCCACTTCAGTATTCTTGTCTGGAGAATCCCATGGACAGAGAAGCCTGGCGGACTACAGTCCGTGGGGTTTGAAGAGTCAGACACAACTGAAGTGACTTTGCACAGCACAACACACTTTTTTAACTATTTGAGAGCAAACCTCTTACACATTTGTCAAAGTCCAAAGGCCAAGCTGGTTATATTATGTTACCAACAATCAACAAATTATAGTTAGATATTCTCAGCGCTTACAGTCTTATCCACCTCAACCTTCTACTGAAAATTTGATTATCCGTGCCTGCAGAGGGAAGGAACAGCACAGATAAGTAAAATTCACACAAATCAGCTACAGAAAATGAGGATGTGGTGACGGTCCCATTACCACAAAAGGCCTAGGGCCCCTGCTGACATCAGGCAAGCTAGTTATTACATGATTAATATGGGGAAGGAAACTCACAGTTTTCGGATGTCTGCAGTAGGAAAACCCTGTGGGAGACACTGCCTGCGCCATCACAATTGGTCCTCATGGGAATCCCCAAAGGGTAGTGGTATCATGAGGTCTTTTCCACAGGTCAGGGTGGTCAGGCTCAGAGAAGTTCAATAACATGCTTAATGTTACAGAGCTCCACACAGCAGAACTGAGCTGTATCTACCGCCAAAGCTTGTAGCCATTCCACTATATTATGCTTTTCACAGCCAATCCAAATACAAGAAAATCTGGTGTAACATAATTAGATGCTTCTGTCCTTATAGAGGGCACCTGAGTGACTACAGAGCTGTGTGGCTTACATGATTGGCAGCAGCACTCAGAGCACAGGCAGGAAGACAGGACACCTGACCCTGCAGAGCCAGGGGGCATTTGATCTTTACCCTCATGTGTTCATCCAAACTGGGAGTGTGACCCCTGTGTGGGGAGTCCTGCCTCCTTTAGTCACTCTGATGTTGCATAACAGGTATGGCATTTCCAAAGCATGGCACGCTAACTGTCAAAAAAAAAAAAAAAAATTGTAAGAGCAAAATGTTGGCAGCAAGATGGCTGTTAAATAATCAAAACTTCACTGCCTATTACGAAAGCCAAAGCTCATAGAAGCTGCTGCCTTAAATTTTGCAGAGTCCTAAGCTTTAAGCGGGCTTCCCTGGTAGCTCAGCTGGTAAGGACTCTGCCTGTAATGCAGGAGATCCCAGTTTGCTTCCTGGGTTGGGAAGATCCCTTGGAGAAGGGATAGGCTACCCACTCCAGTATTCCTGGACTTCCCGGGTGGCTCAGAAGGTAAGGAATCCACCTGCAATGCACAAGACCTGGATTCGATGCCTGGGTTGGGAAGATCCTCTGGAAGAGAGCTTGGCAACCCACTCCAGTATTCTTGCCTGGAGAATCCCCATGGACAGAGGAGCCTGGTGAGGTTGCACAGAGCCGGACACGACTGAGCAACTAAGCACAGAATAGCACAAGCTCTAAGGAGGGGCTTGCCAGGTGGCGCTAGTGGTAAAGAATCTGCCTGCCAATGCAGGAGACATAAGAGACACAAGCTTCATCCTGGGAGGAGAAGGTCCCCTAGAGGAGGGCATGGCAACCCACTCCACTACAGTGTTCTTGCCCGGAGAATCCCATGGACAGAAAAGCCTGGAGAGCTGTAGTGCTTGGGGTCACAAAGACTTGGACATGACTAAAGCAAATTAGCACACACAAGTGCTAAGGAAACATGTAGAATTATACATCCCATCCTTCAATACAACCCAAATGAGAGATATGTAGTTGATTCAGAGGACTGGGTGCCAGAATTTATTCTCACTTTAACATTGAGAAGCCACCCATGAAACATACATCTTGGTTAGCACCAATTAATCCTGACGGACCATGCCAAACACAGTAGGCACATAAAGCATCAGCATCATCCCTAGCTTACACAGATGAAATGTATGGACGGTAACTTTACCATAAGAGTCTTTGCTGCGAACCCTGCCGCAAACACTTTTGCTGCAAGCATTTTCTCTGTGTAACTTCATTGGCCATAAGTCATTGTTGCTGCAAAAAATAACTGCTTGACAGTTTGGTTCCATTTCTTGATTGATTCAGTACTCCCATGTTTATACTGCATGAATCTGAAAAAAACCTGAGGGTCTCAAATATTAATTATTTGTAGACTTTTTAATGAAGGCCATTCTGATTGGTGTGAGGTGATACCTCTTGTAATTTTGATTTGCATTTCTCTAATAATTAGTGATATCGAACATCTTTTCGTGTGGCTGTTGGCCATCTATGTCTTCTTTGAAGTTGTTACCACTGTTAATGACAAGAGAAATTTTAGTGAAAAACAAAATGTGCAATACCAAACAAAGAGACAAATTAACAAGCAAAAAAAAATGTATAAAATATTATGAATGAAAAACTTTGAAGACAAGTGTTTAGGTACAGTCATAAAATCAGTTATTTGTGCAGTATTGCGATGAATCTATACATATTTTAAATGTATTCAAATATTTAGTATTTTGCAATGATGACTTTTATGTTTGTTATTCATTTTTTACACTTATATCCTTTTTCATTCCCCCCTTTTTTGTTTTATTATTTTATCTTTTATTGCAATATTGCCTTCTGGCCAATTAATTATGCAGCGAGTATATTCAGGCAAAAATTCTTGTGGCAAAGATATTGATTGCAAAGAGGCCTTTGACAAAAATATCTTGAACCACAGAACTGCCTCACTCCTGCTATCCCCACATTCCTCACCACATGTCAACCCACTTCCCACTAGCAGGCAGACCCTCTTCTTGAAACACATAGATCTGTCTGTGTTAAGTTCCAGCTAAAAATGTTTCCATTGTTCTTAGTATAAAGTTACTTAATTCACACTCACCAAGGTCTATTTTGTCCTATTTTTTTAAAGTTTCCTAGCCATACCTGCCTGCCTCAGGACCATATCACATGCCAAGATCTGGCCAGAATCATGACTCTCCCCACCCCAGCCCACCACCTTAACCAGGCTAATTTCATCCCTCATATGTCATAATTTCATCCCTAAATGTCACATATTCAAAATATCCAAGTTAGGTGTCTCCTCATATTTTCTCATAGCACCCCACTGTTCTCCTTTCAAAACAATCACAATTTGAATATAACATTTAAGTATGTAAGTCTTTGTTAAAGTCTGTTTTTCTTACTAGAAGGTAAACTTCATGAGAGCACAGGAAAATAACACTATTTCTCTAAGTGTCTTCTCATCCTCTGCCACCCCTTTTGCTTCAATCTTTCCCAGGATGGGGGTCTTTTCCAGTGAGTTGTCTCTTGGGATGAGGTGGTTAGATAGCATCACTGACACAATGGGCATGAATTTGAGCAAAAGGAGAGAGTGAAGGACAGGGGAGCCCAGTGTTCAGCAGTCCATGGGGTCGCAAAGAGTCGGACATGACTTAGCAACTGAATAAAAAGTGACTTCTATATTGATTCATTAAGTTGTTCATTCAATATTGGTTGAATAAATGAATGAATGAACATGGTTATCCTTGCCCTGAAATATTTTGTTTTCTAATAATCTAGGGATAATCCCAAACACATTTCCTCCCAAACCGAGGGTCTGCCTCTGCATGTCCAATTACCTCTCCTGGATCAGAGGATGACACATTGCCCTCGAGGGGATGCTCCCTAGTGCTGCCAGTTTGGTGCCATGGCATCTCACCTGCAAGACGGTGCTCATGGCACTATCCGCAGTCTGGGTTATAAGCACCAAACTCATGTCTTCAGCACATGACACCAGACCATAAGAGGCAAATTCCCTGCCTTACACAAAATTAGCCCTTTAACAAATATTTGTTTCATTGGAATCTGAAATCCTATGGAAAAGCCCCACATTTTATATCCAAAAGCTTAGTTCATGATTTCAAATATTAAAATCTATTGCTCACACAGGAGCATGTATATTTAAAAAGTATTTTTCATTTGTCGATTAAGAAAATGCCATGACAAAATTTAAAAAATAAAATGAAAAGTATAACAATGAAAAAAGAAAAGACCATAATCTACTTATACTCTCCAAAATTAAAAAATAAAAGACAAAACAGCAGCACGTTGAGAGGTTTAACCTCTTTTTATGGGGCAAAAACTCTATTTCTATCCCAGGAATCTGGAGACCCAGAGAAGGCTATAAGGTATGGGCAGTGTTACAAATAAGCTCCTGGCCCACAGACCTCTGCACAGTCCATGTACCTAGTGGTAACCATGGCAGAGTCTACATATAGATGATTGCAGTACAACAGTGGAGAGACAGCACTGAAATAAGAAAACAACAATTAAGAGCAAAGTTACTCATTTCTTAGTATATATCAAGAAAGTATTTCCCAGTACTGCAGATAACTGCCAGATGTTCAAGAAATGACGTAAAAGGACAGGACAAAAAGGCAAGTACATGAAGGACAAGCCTGTGAAGGGGTTGAGGCAGTAACTCAGCTGGGCAGATGAGAGAAACTAACACCCCAATCTTCATCCTTCTTTAGCATCTGATGTTCTAAAGTGCAGAATTAATGCAAAAGACCATTTAAAATATTGAAAGAAAGACAAAGCCCACACATGCTTATGCACACTTAAACACATGGAGTATAAATAAGCCAAAAAGTTAATAATGCCCAGATCCCGCATATAACCCTCCAGTCCCCACACTACCAGGGAACTCAGACTCCTTGGTCCTCCCTACTTGGCAACTGTTCCTGTGTACCCACCACTCCACTCTGGGACTGTGGCCAGGGGCCCCTTATGTTAGTATTCACAGATGCAACATCCTTGTTTAGCACCTGCTGACCTGGTGTCTGATGGGGTCAGCTGACACACCCGCCAAAATGACAACAATGGCAGTACCTTAGTGTTAGAGACCATAAAGGTACTGATTAAAATAGTTATCTCTAAATAAACAATAAGGATTTTTGTATAACACAAAGAACTATATTCAATATCTTAAACTATGATGGAAAAAATTTTAAAAAAGAATATAGATATATACTTATCTTTGCATAATCAAATCACTTTGCTATACACACAACACTAACACAATATTGTAAATCAACTATACCCCAAAAATAAATAAATAGGCAAAAATGAATCCTGGCATAAAGAGGGAGCATATTCTTCAC
This sequence comes from Cervus canadensis, assembly GCF_019320065.1. Lineage (NCBI taxonomy): Eukaryota > Metazoa > Chordata > Mammalia > Artiodactyla > Cervidae > Cervus > Cervus canadensis. Next base: position 32,119,685 of record NC_057391.1, read on the forward strand.
CAATATTTACAGATGACTTACAGATTTATTCACATAATATCTAACTAGGAAATATTTTATGGGTTACATTGGCCAAATTACGATTGCTTCCATACTTAATCAAGAAACAAGGTTTAATCCATTTAACAATTAAAACAAAACAAAACAGACAAACAAAAAACCAGCTCTCTATCTCCCTTTCTCTGTTGGACACATACATTTGAAGACCTAAGAGTTTCTGTGCTTTTCATGGAATCTTGTAACCAGCTATAGTTTAGGGATCTATCAAAGCAAATTCTCATTAAATGCCTTATCTCTGGGTTTGTCTTCCATACAAAATAAGAGTCACTCTTAGAATCCAACAATTTACATTAAACTTTGTCTGCACTGAGGTTTTCTTCAACAGGATTATGCTTCACCTCTACCATGTCAGGGTGGCTCTCTTTCCTGGACTTGGACATCCCTGGGTTTACTTCAGTTGTTACCTCAGAGCTTTTCCATAGATCAGTTCAGTTCAGTTGCTCAGTCATGTATGACTCTTTGCGACCCCATGGACGGCAGCACGCCAGGCTTCTATGTCCATCACCAACTCCTGGAGCCTACTCAAACTCATGTCCATCAAGTCGGGGATGCCATCTAACTATCTCATCCTCTGTCACCCCCTTCTCCTCCCACCTTCAATCTTTTCCAGCATTAGGGTCTTTTCAAATGATTCAGCTCTTTGCATCAGGTGGCCAAAGTACTGGAGTTTCAGTTCCAGCATCAGTCCTTCCAATGAATATTCAGGACTAATTGTCCAAGGGACTCTCAAGAGTCTTCTCCAACACCACAGTTCAAAAGCATCAATTCTTCAGTGCTCAGTTTTCTTTATAGTCCAACTCTCACATCCATACATGACCACTGGAAAAACCATAGCCTTGACCAGACGGACCTTTGTTGGTAAAGTAATGTTTCTGCTTTTCAACATGTGGTCTAGGTTGGTCATAACTTTTCTTCCAAGAGCAAGCGTCCTTTCATTTCATGGCTGCAGTCACCATCTGCAGTGATTTTGGAGCCCCAAAAATAAAGTCTATCACTGTTCCCATTGTTTCCCCATCTATTTGCCATGAAGGGATGGGACCAGATGCCATGATCTTAGTTTTCTGAATGTTGAGTTTTAAGCCAACTTTTTCACTCTCCTCTTTTACTTTCATCAAGAGACTCTACTTCTTCTTCGCTTTCCATAGATAACAAAATAAAAATTGAAATTCAAGATTGGAAACTGGCATCAACATCCCATTGGCTGTTACTAAGAAATCAGATAATGGGAGAAACTTAGATCTTACTCCTGAGTAGCCCAGTTTTATCACTTCTTAGTACAAGCAGTTGGTTGCTGCTTGTGTTACTGATGGGATTATCCATCCTTCTAACATTGTGGTCTAACAGCTGAGTTTTAAAGTTTCTTTGATCTTAAAGATACCCTTTTATAAATGAAGTTTGTTTTAGGAGGGACCACACCTTCCAGCTCCATTAGATTATATAATTCATTATTTAAGACTCAGAAAGGTCTAATACTGAAATAAGTAAGTCAAGAAACAATTGTATTTACTTCCCATTTTTTTCCCCCAGTTGTGGTCAAGATTATGCCACCATACTTCATGAGACCTCGGACGGATTACCTAACTGCACAGAAACAGAAATTTCAAACTTATTATGTCACACTACCATAAAAAATGTTCATTGTACACCTATAAATTTCAGAAAATATACAACATGATATTTACCTTAATCTTTGAAAGTCATATAGCATAAGGAACATGGTGATCATCTAAGCACCATAAAAAATAAAGCAGAGGGCAGCAATTACATTTACAGCACAAAGGATGACTGTGGCTTGGAGAAGAGTATCTCTCATATAGGATTTTAATTAAATAATCTCAAGTTTACAAGTAATAAGTAAATATATTCATATAAGCATAAGACATGTGAGGTAATATAGCAGAGTTCATCTGCTTAGAGTTAGTATTTTTTGTTTGTTTGTTTTTTTCTTCTTTTTTTTCCAATTATTTTTATTAGTTGGAGGCTAATTACTTTACAATATTGTAATGTTTTTTGCCATACACTGACATTAATCAGCCATGGATTTACATGTGTTCCCCATCCTGAACCCCCCTCCCACCTCCCTCCCCATCCCATCCCTCTGGGTCATCCCAGTGCACCAGCCCTGAGCACTTGTCTCATGCATCCAACCTGGACTGGCGATCTATTTCACATTTGATAATATACATGTTTCGATGCTATTCTCTCAGATCATCCCACCCTCGCCTTCTCCCATAGAGTCCAAAAGTCTGTTCTGTATATCTCTGTCTCTTTTTCTGTCTTGCATATAGGGTTATTGTTACCATCTTTCTAAATTCCATATATATACGTTAGTATACTGTATTGGTGTTTTTCTTTCTGGCTTACTTCACTCTGTATAATGGGCTCCAGTTTCATCCACCTCAATAGAACTGATTCAGATGAATTCTTTTTAATGGCTGAGTAACATTCCATTGTGTATATGTACCACAGCTTTCTTATCCATTTGTCTGCTGATGGGCATCTAGGTTGCTTCCATGTCCTGGCTATTATAAACAGTGCTGTGATGTATATTGGGGTACACGTGTCTCTTTCAGTTCTGGTTTCCTCGGTGTGTATGCCCAGCAGTGGGGTTGCTGGGTCATATGGCAGTTCTATTTCCAGTTTTTTAAGGAATCTCCACACTGTTTTCCATAGTGGCTGTACTAGTTTGCATTCCCACCAACAGTGTGAGAGGGTTCCCTTTTCTCCACACCCTCTCCAGCATTTATTGCTTGCAGACTTTTGGATAGCAGCCATCCTGACTGGTGTGTAATGGTACCTCACTGTGGTTTTGATTTGCATTTCTCTGATAGTGATGTTGAGCATCTTTTCATTAGAGTTAGTCTTGAGGTCAAATTTCAGCACAAATCTGCTGGCCATGTGAACTTGAGCATGTTAGTTTATTCTGCAGCTCAATTTCTTCACCTGACAAATGGGGACTAAATCGGCTTTTGATAAGCCATGGTTCTGATTCTTTGCAACCCCATGTACTGCAGCATGCCAGGCTTCCCTGTCCTTCAGACATGACTGAGCATCTGAACAACAGCAAAAGTCATAGATGCTCCACAAATAATAGTAAAGGCGCTGATTTTCTGAGATTGGCTGGAAGGTAACTCCAGGAAAGAGGGGAAGTAAATAGTTTCAAAAGCAGTCAATGATGGGTTCTTTCCTTCATCCATTCCTTATTCAATCACTCATCCAGCATTTATTAACGATAAAACTTACTATGTGATAGGAACCATGCTAGTGTTTGAGTGTTCATCTTTAAGTAAGGGAGTAAGACGGGTACACGGGTACGAGCAGTGCAGAGTTAAGTGCCAAAAAAGAGGGAGTGGGTGAGACTACTTTGCACGAGGGTTGGATTGTGAATGTCAGAGAAGAGTGGGCAAGGCAGTCGCAGAAATGTATTACATTCCAAGGATAGGAATGGCCAGTGGCTATATGGAAAGAGCAGGGAGATGGGCACGGTGTTCCTCATGTTTGTAAGGTCTGGACTGAGTGCATTATCTGAAGGATAATGGGTGCTCGGTCATGTGTGTGATTGAGAAGAGGAAGGAAAGAAAAGTGGTCCAGATGTGAGGGTGAGGTAAAGAATTCAAGAAAAACTAACACAGCTGAGATAAATATGATGAGGAACAGATGTGTGAGATGAGAAGGATGGGATGAACCAGTGCTTACTGATGGATGGCAGGGGAATGAAGTGCGCAGTAGTCATGAAATACAGATGCCCTCTCCATGGTCTTCATTTAGCCATGAGCCACTTGTATGGCCCTGAGCAGGTCATCTCAGTATCTCTCAATTCCAATTTCCTCAGCTCTGAAATCAGGGAACTGAATCCACTCTGAGAACTATCTCAACTCTCTCCCCTTCCACTTAGAATTCAGGAAGCTCTCACCCACCACTTCTAGTTTTCTGTTCTCATACATGGCAAAATACAGGAGCCTAGGAAGCAGAATCACATGATAGGAAGGAAGAATACAACTTTCCTAGGCTCATAAAGGAAAATTCTAGAGCTTTAGGATTAAAGTGATAAGTAGTATGAGCTGCCATTTTATTGAGCTTAATGAATTGGCCACTCCAAAAAAAAAAAAAAAAAAAAAAATCTGCAAAGTTAAATATTTTTATTGCCTGAAACAAGAATTGAAAAAATATTGTGGGAATATGAGGGGTAAAAGGAGACACTTTTGGAAAAAAGGGTCTTTCGTCAATGAAAAACACCCTCTCCCCACCACAAGGGTTAACTCTTTAACCTCTTCATAAATTTGACCTTAGCATATGAAGAGAATTATTTACAAGTAGATTTCTAAACCCACTATCCTTTAGCTTATGCTGAAAATTATCAAATGTTAGCCTGATCAGTTTGTGTAATTTAATTAATCATAAATCCCGGATAGCTCAGTTGGTAAAGAATCTGCCTGCAATGCAGGAGACCCCAGTTTGATTCCTGGGTTGAAAAAATCTGCTGGAGAAGAGATAAGCTACCCACTCCAGTATTTTTGGGCTTCCCTTGTGGCTCAGCTGGTAAAGAACCTGCCTGCAATGTGGGAGACCTGGGTTTGATCCCTGAGTTGAGAAGATTCCCTGGAGAAGGGAAAGGCTACCCACTCCAGTATTCCAGTCTGGAGAATTCCATAGACTGTATAGCCCATGGGGTTGCAAAGAGTTGGACATGACTGAGCCACTTTCACTTTCAAAGACAATTTAATATTATTGTCACAATTCCTTAAGTCTAACTCCCCTGACTTATTTGTCCTTAACCACAGCACTGGCCTGGTATACAGAAGATTCTCAGGAGATGTTATTAAATGCATGATCGGGCAGAGGAAAAGCCAAGTCCTGCCTCGGTGTCCTGGAGTCCTTTTGTCTCCTCCCTTGAGCTAGGAGTGCCATGAAGATGCAGTGACCTCAACATAAGCAATTCTGCATAAGCATATGCAAGCTGTATCGTGTTGTAGATATGGAATCTGATGCATCCCAAAGTCACTAGGGAAAAACTAGAGATGCCAAGCAAGGTGTGAGGTCTCAGGCTGCTGAGTTGAGCCTGCTGTTATCATTTTGATGAAGGCAGTGAGGTTCCTCAGTTGTGGGGAAAGAAAGCCTTCCCACATATCTAATATCAAAACGACATGCTTTTTAGGTGAACAGTCATGGACACAGTCTCCTTTGGGGAGAAAAAGAAAAAAAAAGTGCTATTAAAGCTGAAGCTTCAGCAGATTTCCAGACGCACTCAACAATGAACAAATTATTCCTGGGCCAGCCCTCTAGGCAGAGACTTTGACTTCCCTCCCCAGATACCCTCTCTCCAGATGAAACAAATATTTTTTTTTAATTAATTTATACTTTTACTGAAGGATAAATATCAATAACCTCAGATATGCAGATGACACCACCCTTATGGCAGAAAGTGAAGAGGAACTAAAAAGCCTCTTGATGAAAGTGAAAGAGGAGAGTGAAAAAGTTGGCTTAAAGCTTAACATTTAGAAAACTAAGATCATGGCATCTGGTCCCATCACCTCATGGGAAATAGATGGGGAGACAGTGGAAACACTGTCAGACTTTATTTTGGGGGGCTCAAAAATCACTGCAGATGGTGACTGCAGCCATGAAGTTAAAAGATGCTTATTCCTTGTAAGGAAACTTATGACCAACCTAGATAGCATATTAAAAAGCAGAGACATTACTTTGCCAACAAAGGTCCATCTAGTCAAGGCTATGGTTTTTCCAATGGTCATGTATGGATGTGAGAGTTGGACTGTGAAGAAAGCTGAGCGCCGAAAAATTGATGCTTTTGAACCGTGGTGTTGGAGAAGACTCTTGAGAGTCCCTTGGACTGCAAGGAGATCCAACCAGTTCATCCTAAAGGAGATCAGTCCTAGGTGTTCATTGGAAGCACTGATGCTGAAGCTGAAACTCCAATACTTTGGCCACCTGATGCGAACAGTTGACTCATTGGAAAAGACCCTGATGCTGGGAGGTATTGGGGGCAGGAGGAGAAGGGGGCGACAGAGGATGAGATGGCTGGATGGCATCACCGACTCAATGGACATGAGTTTGAATAAACTCTGGGAATTTGTGATGGACAGGGAGGCCTGGCGTGCTGCAATTCATGGGGTCGCAAAGAGTAGGACACGACTGAGCGACTGAACTGAACTGAATTGCTTTACAGAATTTTGCTATTTTCTGTCAAACCTCAACATGAAGCAGCCATAAGTATACATATATCCCCTACTTCCTGAACCCCCCTCCTATCCCCACCCCCATCCTACCTCTCCAGATTGACACAGAGCCCCTGTTTGAGTTTCTACATTGGCTATCTATTTACATGTGGTAATGTAAGTTTCCGTGTTACTCTTTCCATACATCTCACCCCCTCCTCCCCTCTCCCCATGTCCCTAAGTCTATTCTCTATGACTGTTTTTCCACTGCTGCCCTGTAGGTAAATTCTTCAGCACCATTTTTCTAGATTCTGTAGATATGCATTAGAATACGATATTTATCTTTCTCTTTCTGATCACTTCACTCTGTATAATAGGTTCTAGGTTCATCCACCTCATCAGAACTAACTCAAAGGCATTCCCTTTTATGGCTGAGTAATATCCCATTGTGTATATGTACCACAACTTCTTTATCCATTCATCTATCTATGGACATCTAGGTCGCTTCCATGTTCTAGCAATTGTAAATAGTGCTACAATGAATAATGGGATACATGTGTCTTTTTCTATTTTTGTTTCCTCAGGGTATATGCCTAGGAGTGGGATTGCTGGGTCATATAGTGGTTTTATTCCTAGTTTTTTAAGGAATCTCCATATCATCTTCCATAGTGACTGTATCAATTTACATTCCCACCAACAGTGCAAGAGCATTCCCTTTTCTCCACACCCTCTCCAGCATTTACTTTTTTGATGATGCCCATTCTGACCAGTGTGAGGTGATAAGCATTGTGGTTTTGATTTGCATTTCTCTAATAATGAACAATGTTGAGCATCTTTTCATGTGTTTGTTAGCCATCTGTATGTTTTCTTTGGATAAATGTCTGTTTAGGTCTTTTTCCCACTTTTTGATTAGGTTGTTTGTTTTTCTAGCATTGAGTTGTATAAGCTGCTTGTATATTTTTTAAATTAATCCTTTGACAGTTGTTTCATTTGCTATTATTTTCTCCCACTCTGAGGGTTGTCTTTTCACCTTGCTTTTAGAGTCCTTTGCTGTGCCAAAGCTTTCAAGTTTAATCAGGTCCCACTTGTTTACTTTTGTTTTTATTTGCATTACTCTAGGAGGTGGGCCATAGAGGATCTTGCTTTGATTTATGTCATCAAGTGTTCTGCCTATGTTTTCCTCTAAAAGTTTTATAGTTTGTGGTCTCACATTTAGTCCTTTAATTCATTTTGAGTTTATATTTGTGTATGGTGTTAGGAAGTGTTCTAATTTCATTCTTTCACATGTAGCTTTCCAGTTTTCCCAGTAAATGTCTATGTTCCCTGTTGATTCAGGGAGACATTTTGAAGAGACTTAGACAACATACATTGTTACAGGGACAAAAAGTTGGCCATCTCTGCAGGCAAAGCAATAAGAATAATTTCAGGAGGCAGAGTGAATGCTTTCTCCCCTTGCTTTCAGCTTCAAGAATATGAACAAACAAATTGGTTATTCTGATCTTTGTTTTATGGATCGTTTCAGAAACTATTTTCGGTGCTATTTTCCTATAAGAAATGCAGAAGACTTACAGCAAATTCTTTCAACTTATTGTGCTGATCACAGTGCCAGTAACGTAATGGCTTTCAATAAAAACTGCTGATAAAAAACACATTGAAGGAAATTCATTAGTTTTCACAATTTTGTGTGGCAGTGTCCATCTATGGCAGTGGTTAAATTATCTCACACTTCCAGTTCATCCTTTACTTTATCAAGTAATTTTCCAACAGAATTATTTCTATCACTTGAGCTACTTTCTGATGAATGAGGAAATTAAGGCTGGGAGAGAAGGTTCAAGCCCCTGGGTCAATCCAAAGGCAGAGTAGGGAATTCTATTAAGAATTTAAACCACAAGTTCACTTTTCCTTGGCAGTGGGCATGCTTCCAGAAGTAATGGGTCATCATCAGCTGTGTAGTCTATATTGCTGATTATTCACCCTTATAATTGCATCACTCAGGAGAGGGAACCCTAACAAACAAGGACAGTGACTGTGACTCAGAGAACCTATGAGTTTTTCTGGGTCTAAGGACCTCAAAGAAGAAAATATTCAAAGTCAACACAACAATTAACATGCTAAATATTCTAATATTGTCTTATCATTTCCTAGGGCTGAGTTGGAGAATACCAATATTGGAGTTTGAAAAGAGACTGGATGGCTAATTTTAAGAACAATTTGGGCTCCTTCACTTTATAAGCATTCTTCAAAGCACAAGAGAAGTAAAAAAGAAATATTTTAAGTTGGTATTTTCCAGTCCACTAAATTTTCTAACGCAAAATTTAGTGCCCTTTTTAAGTCTCCCAGTAACCTTGTTAATTCTTAGTGACAAGGATACTGTCCTTAAGTTTTCACTTCGGGTATGTCTTGATGGCTAATATATTAATAATTTGTTGTTGTTCAGTAACTCAGTCGTGTCTGACTCTGCGACCCCATGTACTGCAGCACACCAGGCTTCCCTGTCCTTCACTATCTCCTGGAGTTTGCTCAAACTCATGTTCCTTGAGTTGATGTTAACAGTTAGTGCCTCTTAAATTTTTCTGAGTACTGTCACTTCTCTAAAAATTAACTAGGGTACTTTTAAACAAAATTTTCCTTAATTTCTGCATATTTATTCAGCAAACATTTATTTGGCACCTACAGTATGCAAGTCACTGAACCAGACTATGAAGGATGTAAGGATGCAACACAGTTTGCTAGGAAACTATTATCCCAGGATAATAGTTTGAAGAACTATCTATTATCTACCATCCTGGGAAAAACAGAAACCATTGTATTTCAAATAAAATGAATTTAATATACGGGATTAGGTTATTCAGGTGATGGAAGAACCAGAAGCCCATTACAGGATGGTGACGCAATACTGAAATAGAAAATAGCTGGTAGCCTCACCATCCCTAGGCAGGAAGAACAAGAAGGTTGTGTTTCCAGAACTCAGGGGTGAGGACCACCTATCAAAGCTGGAACTATGAGTGAAAGTTGGAGCCTCAAAGAAGATACATTTCTCCTGGAGACATCTCCCAGGGCATGGGGGTGGGGATAAGACCCCAGTTTCTGATGCCAGTACTACCAAGTATGAAACCCACCCGGTTGACCCAGGAGTTTGGGCTGTACAGCCCACAGGTTCAGCCTCTGTGATAAAGGGCAGAGTAAGAAAAGGTAAAGAATGGATCTGAGAGCAAGCAGGCCATACACAGTGAACTCTGACACCTGTGTGGTAGCAAATTCAAATTAGCAATATCAGGAATATATAGAAAGAGTAAAAGAAATGGTCAATAATGTTGCCTTAACATGGTCACAGAAAATAATGAAAATTTAGAGAAAAGATGTATCAATTTGGGGGCTTCCCTGGTGGCTCAGGGGTAAAAAATCCACCTGCCAATGCTGGAGACGCAGGTTTGATCCCTGGTCCAGAAAGATCCCACACATTCTTCAGAGCACCTAAGCCCATGCGCTACAACGATTGAGTCTGCATTCTGGAGCCTGCACACAGCAACTGCTGAAACCCGCACACCCTAGATCCCATGCTCTGCAACAAGAGAAGCCGCCGCAATGAGAAGTCTACCCACTGCAGTGAAGATCAGCCCCTGCTCACCACAACTAGATAAAAGCCCATGCAACAGTGAAGACCCCGCACAGCCAAAAATAAATAAATAGACACATCAATATAATTTAGAATTGCTGATACTTTATGACAGAGGTAGCACTTTGGGAAATCTAGGAGCAATGGATAGAATTTTGAAAACTAGAAGAGATAGAATTCTACCTTGCAAAAGCCTCTAAGGTAGGCAAATATTCTGGAATCATGTACTGGGATCACATATAAGATGGACAAAAGTACCAAGCTAAGGAATGTGAATTTTTCCTGGTAGATGAGGAGTCGCTAAGACTTAGGGGCAAGGAAGTGATAAAAGCAGAGCTGTGCTTTAGGGATTATTTTTGCAGCAGTATGTGAAATCCATTGGGCATGCAGATATCAGGGAAGAGGGAATAAAGTCTGAAAGAAAGGCATGGCCATGGGACTTCATGGAACATTTTCTAATTGGTGGAGGGTCATCTGGTTGGAGGTATGGGGCAAACAATTGGAAATGAGAGCCCCCTGAGAGCTCAAAAAGGGTGTCCAGATTGTGTGTGTATGTGGGGGCACCCTATGCAAACGATGTAAGATTAAAACCTGAAAGAAAGTAAAAGTGTTAGTCATGCAGTTGTGTCCAACTCTTTGTGAGCCCATGGACTGGAGCCCACCCGGCTCCTCTGTCCATGGAATTCTCCAAGCAAGAATACTGGAGTGGGCTGCCATGCCCTCCTCCAGGGAATATTTCTGACCCAGGGATCAAATCCAGGTCTCCCTCATCACAGGTGGACTCTACCGTCTGAGCCACCAGGGAAGGCCTAAAACCTTCCCTGAAGATGGATAAAATTACATGGACAGAAAAACAGAAGAGAAACATGCTTCAGAAAAGCCTTGGGCATAGAGGAAGAAGAGCTTAAGTAAAGAAAAGGAGTGGTAGGAGAAGAAAAAAGAGATCAGGAGAGGATCGCATTTCAGTGGAAAGAGTTTCAGAAGAAAGTGAATGAGTGTGTATATAAAATGAATGAATACCAAGGAGAATGAATACTAGAAAGGATGGAAGGATTTTTCATTTTCTAAAGAATTTTAGAAAGTATACAGAACTGAATTTGAAGTCCAAAGACTTGGGTTCAAGGCACACATAAAATAATTTCTTTCTATGTCATACATTCTGCTTATTCCTGCATTATTCCTGCTCTCTCATCATTTTAGTACAATGGAATTTGTTGCATCCTCTTTGGTTCTTCTCTTCAGGATGATCTTTCAGTTCCTACACCCTCTACTAAACGCTTTGTACTCTTGACGTCTCCCAGGACACTGCACTGCCATGTCACAATGCCCATCAGAAGTCCAGTCATCTATAGCCAGTGGCAGGAGTTGGGGGGAGGGAGCACACCATATCTATAATTGGACTTCCTAAAGATTTGCCCATTGACATGCATTTAGAAGGGACTTAGGACATAATTGCAAAGACTGACCTGGAAAATCGAGCTAGCATCTTACTTTTGCAGTGGAGTCCCAACAAAACACAGAAAGCATGATTTTGTAATATGCTTCATTAACATAGTTTCAATTTATCTTTTGTAGACATTCTGCAGAAAGCAGTGAAAAGGAGAAAATACAAGTTAGAATGACACATGTTTATGAACTAGCATGTTGGCCTGTCAAGAAATTTATGCAATCTAGAAAAGCTATTACCCGTAGTACTAAGTTTAAACCACTTAGACTGTAATTCAAAACCCTACACAATCTGATAACAGCCTACTTTCTCCAGCATTCTCTCTCTAACCATGCAGTCAATAACTCAACAAACATTTATCAAACACTTAGCTCTCTCCCAGGCATCGTGCCAATCATTACACTGAGCACACACCACCACCGCCACCCTCACCAGGCCTTTTCCAGTTAAAAACTGCAGCCACCGCAGCTCTGCGGACCAGGCTCCTCCAGCAGGAATGCCTCGCTCCTCTCTGTGCAGACTAAAATCCATCTAGAAGCTGCGCCTTTGCTTTTAAATGCTTTCCATTTAAATCTAGCTCCACCACTAACTAGCTGTGTGAACTGGGACAAACTTTTTAAACTCTTTATGCCTCAGTTTTCTCCTTTTTCATCCTTATAGTGTTATGTTGTGATGATCAAACACATGTAAAAAGCAGCTATGTGGGTATTTAAAGCTACTTAGAACCTACCAGGAATTTGGTAGGTATTCAATCACTGTTAAAAAGTAGCAGCAGCAGCAGCAGTAGTTTAATGCTCATTCGTAGATGTACCTCCTTTATAATGCTTTTCATGATCATTCCAGCTCATGTCCAAGACTCCAATGCAGTCTTGCATGTCTTCTATCTTTAAATAGATTAAATGCCCCTTAGAGGCAGAAAATTACACTTTTATATTCTCCAAACACATGCTAACATGTGTACCACAGTGCCTAATGGTAACTGAGATATATAGAATATATTTATATATATATATGCATAATATCTATATATGCATAGATAGGTACATATCTATCTATATAATGTGGGTATATACTATGTACATATCAGTTATTATACCTATATTTACCCATGTTACCTATATTACCTATTCTATATATACATATTATATATGTTACCTATACTACTACAATATCTATAGATAAATATATATAACTATATATATAAAATGTATGTATATAAAATACATTATAATATGTTTAATGTATAATAAGTGCATGCATGCTAAGTCGTTTCAGTCATGTCCCACTCTTTAAGATACTATGGACTGTAATCTGCCCAGATCCTCTGTCCATGGGATTCTTTAGGCAAGGATACTGGAGTGGTTTGCCTTGCCCTCTTTCAGGGGAGCTTCCTGACCCAGGGATCGAACCTGTGTTTTTCATGTCTCCTGCATTGACAGGCAGGTTCTTTACCACTAGCTCCCCTGGGGAAGCCCAGTGTATAATACAGGCATATATAATATGTATACACATATGTATATACACACAATGTGTGTGGACTACTTTAGTGGACCCTAAGGAAAAGTTTATGAAGATGGTGAACTGTTATCCTTTCATCACCAGGGAACATCAGTTTGTACCTACCAAAATACAAAGAGGATGACTATAGAATTTCCTTCTCAATGAATCGTTGATAACCTTGCTGCTGCTTCTAAGTCTGGGTTGGCTGAGACTCATTCCTGCTAGAAGTTGAACAATGGATTAAATATTTATAGTTTCACCAGTTCACCCCATCATAACACCTCCAGATCATCATGTTGCCGAAACTTGATTTGTTAAGACGCAGTTAATAAACTGTGACCGTATATCCCTGAACTTCACCCACAGGCATGTTGTTGGGACCAGACAAGGCTGCTCTGTTTCTGGTAAGACAAAGAGCAATCAGCTTATGCTTTGACCACGCAAAGAACTGATCACAGCTGCTTCAGAGGTAATCAGCAAAGAATGTCAGGAGGAAATGGCCCAAGGGAGTAGAAGTGCTTTTGCTCTCTAAGATGGTAGTTTCGCAAGCCAGTGGACAAATGACAAGCTGGAAATAGCACACATTGAGTATTCGTGATAGTACTGGGAAACAGCTTTAATCTGTAAGCTGGACCACACATATACCACCCCTTGCTTGAGAAGAACTAGTGCCTGAAACAGATGTTTCCCAACATGACTAACTTATTGAGTGACTATCTTTCTGCCTGCTTTGCCCCACATGCTGATGGGAAATGAGGCAACAGGAATGCACAGGCTTGAGGAAACCCAGATAAGATGAGGGACACGCTCCCTGGGGTGAGTCTTGTGAGACAGAAATGGACATGCTGCTCTCAGTACTTGGCTCACCATTGCTTCTACATCCTCAGAAATAAAGGGGATAGACCTAACACTTTCATTCACCTATGAGGTCTGTGCCAACACCAATGCTAGACTGACAGTAAACATTAAAGTGCATAATTTTGTAAATTCCATATTTCATTTAGAAACTGAACCATTGCAAGATTAATCCTGCAACATCATCCCCTTCACCCAGGCTCAGGTGTCTTTGTCATGATTTCCCAAGTTTTGTCCTAAAGAATCGTGGTTCCATGAAATATTAATTGGAAATTTCTGAAAGCAAGGATTCAGAAGTCAAGTGCATTTCGGAAAGTTGTCTGAGTATGCCACCTTGAGCAGGAGAGAAAGGAGGGAATGCCAGCCGTGGTCCAGTGATTACATGGACTCTGGGCTCAAGCCCTGGAGCAGCAGCACACACAGGCAAAAGTTATCAGTGAAATGCATCAGGGCCTCTCAGGGAAGGACTCTTCCTCCTGGTGACTTTGGGTAACCTTCAGGAACAACTCCTAACCCTCCATATGAAAATGCATTTCCTGTGACCACATGAAACAAATCTGAATATTCCCAATAGATTCTTCAAACTGCAATTTTCCAGAAATATGTATGTCTCTAAAAGATAATTTTTTTTAGAAAAAGTTGAAAGTTGCCTGCAAGTCTTGAAAAAGAGCAGCAGCAGATACAATATGATTGTATTGTATGCTGATACAAGACCATCACCCACCTTCCTGTTGTTCTAAGATGTAGTTCTATAAGCAACAAATGAGTTATTAAATCATAGTATCTGTTAGGGAGCCAATGACTGAAACCACTGGCCATGGCCAGATATGATGATAACTGCTTGCCTGAGTTGTCTCACTACAGGAGGTCGATAAAGAACAGGGTGCTGCAAGTGAAAAACTAACCGGGAGAACTGGGGAGGGATCAAAAGGAGAGAGGACACATTAGCCCATAATATGTCTTGTAAAACTAACTCTGAAGAATTTGAGAGGGGCCAAAAGGAGGCATATGTCCTGCCTACCTCCCAGAAACCCTCATGATGAACTCTGTCTTGGCTGAGAGATGAACACATCCCCAGGAAGGACCTTGAGTCGCCCAACATGGGCCAAGCAAGATGACTGGCCAGAGACAACCCAGGAACTAATCATATTGCCATAAAACCTGAGTCTGCAAGCTACATGTCAGAGCAGTTCTCCTGGGTCCCCTTACCCTGCTGCTCTCTGCCCAGGCGCCCCTTCCCAATAGAGTCTTTAGATTTGTCAGTACTTGTGTCTTCTGACAATTCATTTCCAAGTGTTAGACAAGAGCCCATTCTTGGGCCTTGGAAGGGGGTCCCCTTCCTGCAACGTATTTTTATTGGTTTCAGACACAACAGTATTACAGTTTCCCTTCAGTTGAGTAATAACGTGAGGTATAAAGGACTCATTATCCAGTGAAAGTGCTGAATCTTCTGTATGGTACTGGAACATACTCCTTTCCTGTTACCTCTTTAATTATAATTTTAATAACATCCAGTAGTTAGCCAAGATCCTCTGTTCAGACAGGCCCAGAAATGCACGGGGGGAGGGGTGGTTAGGGGGAAGACAACTTTCCCCACAAATGAATGATGCTCCATGGTTCTGTCCCCTCCTCACACCCCCAACATGCTCTAGTGTCACAAACAAGTTAACACAACAGTTAAGCTGCTTTCTGGGCTTTCATGAGACTGAGGGGAGGGCAGGGTCCCTTTCAGGCCACAGGGAAGTGAGAGCAGATTGCTGCCACAGACTGTGGGCTTGTCCTAACTCACCAGGTTAGTTTCACCAGAAAATCCATCTGGAAGTTGTAAGAGTCTGTTACAGTCCTGGCCCTGCCACTAACCAGCTGAGACAAAGGGCAATTTCCTTTAAGTCTTGGTGCTTCCATTTCTAATCTGAAAAGTGAGGAGGTTTGGACCAGATGATCTCAGGGACTCCTTTGGCTCCACTTCAAGCCACTAGATGATGGCTCTGTGCAAAAGGAACCACACCTTCCTTGTTCATCACTCTAACTCCAGCACTGAGTACTTTTCTGAAATACAACAGGTGCCGAATGGGTATTTTTTTTGAATGACTGAACAGAAAATGCTAAGTTCAATGCAAAGTATGCTTCAATGCAATTATATGCTTCATATAATTCAGGGCAAACACCCCTCTTTTCCCTTGATTAAAATCCCTTTCACTTTTATCTCAATTTTCTAGATGAGACCCTAAATTACCCTCTTACTAGACTTACTGAGCTGGTACACTGGATATCATTGCCACCTACCAGAGGTAACATAAATCTTTGAACAAAAACTTTTAGAAAAAATATCTGTGAACAATCCAATGTGTCAGACTTATCCTCTGATGACAGTGTAAGTGTGTGGAAAAGACTGTTGAGATAGGCAGTGATGACTTGTGATTAGGTTCAAAAATTACAGAACAATTTTGTTCTTAAAAAAAAAAAAAAAAAAAAAACTGTTACACAGAGGTTCTGGTTCTTACCAAGATAAAAATAGACAGGACAGGGCTGGCCCAAGAAAATTGTGAAGGTCAGGCATTTTTTCTGTATTTCCAAAGTTCCTTTTCTAACCCCTTCCCCGAATTCAACAAAAGACTCATCATTTATCATAATTGCAAGTTTAAGCCTTTAATCTCTTATTGTTCAATCAAAGACATCTGTTAAAGGAATTTCAGACAATAGAAAACAGATGAGAGGATATTTGGCAGGAGGGTTCAGTGAAAGGCAGAGCGGTCTTCATACCTCTCACGCTACTACCCCTAAAACTGATCTTAAAACCTAACCTTCCTGTATGAACTTTTCAGTGGCCTGTTGGTCTGGGGGTTGAGGTGGACTGAAAGGTGGTAGATGATGATGATGATGCAAGTCGCTCAGTCATGTCCGACTCTTTGCGACCCCAGGGACTATACAGTCCATGGAATTCTCCAGGCCAGAATACAGGAGTGGGTAGCCTTTCCCTTCTCCAGGGATCTTCCCAACCCAGGGTTCGAAGCCAGGTCTCCCGCATTGCAGGTGGATTCTTTACCAGCTGAGCCACAAGGGAAGCCCGAGAATACTGCAGTGGGTAGCCTATCCCTTCTCCAGCGGATCTTCCCGACCTAGGAATCAAACCAGGATCTCCTGCATTGCAGGCAGATTCTTTAATACCAACTGAGCTATGAGAGAAGCCCAGCAGGGAAGTGTCTGGCCTATTCCCATCTTCCTACAACACTTGCCTAGGATCAGGGTCCAGGAATCTCTCTGAGTCCTCTCCCCTTCCTGAGGCCAGTACAGTATAGGATAATATCACTTCCCTCAGATAGAGTCATGGGTTATTTTTCTCCCAACCTTTTGACCCCCAGGAAACTTCATGTTCTAGGGTTCCTGATCACCCAGGTCTTTGGGACTAATGCATTCAGTCATCTCCAACTTGTTGCAACCCCATGGGCTATATAGTCTTCCAGGCTCCTCTGTCTATGGGATTTTCCAGGCAAGAATACTGGAGTGGGTTTCCATGCCCTCCTCTAGCGGATCTTCCCATCCCAGGGATTGAATCCTTGTCTCTTAAGTCTTCTGCTTTGGGAGCTGAGCCACCAGGGAACCTTCTGAGATTAACTCTAATCAGTAACTCTGTTTTTCTGAACAAGATCCATGGACCCATAACCTAGGGGGGCAAAAAAAAGAACAAGTACTTGAAATTAACATTGGAGATGATCCAATAGGACCGAAGCACAGGTACCTTGAAACATTGGGTTGGGATACAGAAAAGCCCAGTACTGCCCAGGACATGAGAAACTTACCAGAGAGTAACATCTAAGATATGAGTGTGAATATATGCATCATGATGATGGTAACAATGAAAAAGACCATAACACCATGGAAAATGGTTCCTGATGAGACCAATTTTTAGTACTGGTGAACTAAGCAATGAGAGAAGAAAAGTTGTAATTTTCCTGTAAAAGCAATAGTAAATGCAATCATTGGGATATTAAATGTAAACATACACCCATGAGAGTATGGCCAATTATGGAGCAAATACAGTAGAAATTATGTGTATCTTAATGTGGTCAAATTTATTGTAGCCTTAATCAAAGAGCAATGCTAAACTGAAAATGTTTATTCTTAGCTTGTGACTTACGGCTGTTGGATTATCTCTAGAGTAATAATTAAATAATTAAAAAAAAACCAGTAGCTAAAACCCTTGATATTATTTGATTTGTCTAATATACCCATATCCCTGTGCATGTCTGCTAAGTCACTTCAGTCTTGTCCAATTCTCTGCAGCCCTATGGACTGCAGGCCACCAGGCTCCTCTGTCCATGGAATTTCCCAGGAAAGAATACTGGAGTGGGCTGCCATGTCCTTCTCCAGGGGATCTTCCTGACCCAGGGATCAAACTCACGTCCCTTATGTCTCCTGCATTGGCAGGTGGGTTCTTTACCACCAGTGCCACCTGGGAAGCCCCACCCATATCCCCAGATAGCATATAAAATGTTTGGTGCTTTATTTTAAATCTCCATTATTTTATAGTGATACTGTATTGACAGTTTAAAATAAAATTTGCATATTTTTGAGAGGTTAAAATTTCTTCTGTTACGGACAATATAACATAGTATTTATAGAAATCATCATTACTGTCAGGCAAATCTGAGTGTGAATACCTATGAAGTGTGTGAACTTAAACTGAAAGACTATTTTCTCTCTACATGTCAATATGCTCTTCTATAAAATAACTACAATGATAGGTATGATTCACTATACCAGCTAATGGTACCATGTAAGGGTTGAGGGTCATGGAATCTCAGAGTTAAGTGAGGTCTTTAAATTATCCAACAGAGCATCTAATTATAGTTGCAGAGATTGCTCCTTATGATGACTTTTTAAAATTACTTTTTATTGGAGTACATTTGATACAATGTTGTGTTGCTTTCTGCTGTATAGCAAAGTAAATCAGTTATTTATACACATATGCATATAACCACTCTTTTTATAGATTCTATTCCCATACAGGTCCTTACAGAGTATTGGGTAGAGTTCCCTGAGCTGTAAGTAGGGCCTTATTAGTTTCCTATTTTATATATAGTAGTGTGTACATGTCAACCCCAATCTCCTAATTTATCCTTCCACCTCTTTCCCCCTTGGTAATGTAAGTCTGTTTTCTATATCTGTGAAAATTTGTTTTGTCAGTAGGTTCATTTGTACAATTTTTTTTAATTCCACATATAAGCAATATCATATGATATCTATCTTTCTCTGTCTGACTTTACTTCACTCAGTATGATATAATGGAATATCACTCAGCCATAAAAAAGAAAAACGAATGCCATTTGCAGGGACATGGACGGACCTAGAGATTGTCTTATGTAGACTTTAAAAGCCAAAACCTGGGTGATAATGCTAAGGGAAGGCTAACTGAGTAACTGGGATATTAGATATGAGGAGTGTTTGTGCCATGGCTGTGCTTAGTCACCCAGTCATATCTGACTCTTTGTGACCCCATGGGCTGTAGCCCACCAGGCTCCTCTGTCCATGGGAATTCTCCAGGCAATAACACTGGAGTGGGTTGCCATGCCCTCCTCCAGGGGAACTTCCCAACCCAGGAATCGAACCCAGGTCTCCCCTATTGCAGATGTTTAGAAGCCTTCAAAATTCACTAAGCTAAGTTGCCTGCCCTGGTCCAATAATGTAGAGATTAACCCTATTTCTGGAGACTTTATCTACTTAGGAGCTCTTTGAATTCATGCACATTTAAGAAGTGTAAGTAATATATGTATACTGTATATTACTTTCTTTTTTCCAGTTCTGTTTATTATCATAGCTCTTGATTCCAGATCATGATTACTGAACCTCAGATTGTGCCAGGCACAGGGCTAGGAGGTATGCATATACCATCTCAGCCAACTTTAAGGACAATTTCTGACATGGTTACCATTATTTTCCCCATTTTACATATGACAAAAATAAGGTTCAGAGAGGCTAAGTAACATGCCCAAGTTCACAAAACATGTAGGAGATTTCAGACAATAACAAACAAGTGCTATGCAATTTTTGCAGAACAGTGGAGAATTGTAGTATCAGTTCTGTATGACCATATGGACTATTACTCCTATAGACAAAATTTAAATCAAGGATTCAAATTTTGAATTCTTGAAACAAAACTAGCATTCCATTAACTTACCCAATGACAGAGGATATTCAGTAATATATCTGTAAGAAAAATAACTAAAGGTCACTATAAACAATTTAAAAAATCAAAATAGCAGTCGTAGTGGTGATAATAATGATGATGAGAGTATAATTACAGCATGAGGAATTAAAGATAATAAAGAAGAGCTAGTATAAATAAATAAGGCTTCCCTGGTGGCTCGGATGGTTAAGAATCTGCCTACAATGCAGGAGGCCTGGGTTAGATCCCTGAGTTGGGAAGATCCCCTGAAGAAGGAAATGGCAACCCACTCCAGTATTCTTGCCTGGAAAAACCCATGGATGGAGGAGCCTGGCAGGCTGTAGTCCATGGGGTCACAAAGAGTTGGACACAACTGAGCGACTAACACTTTCACTTTTATCATTATTTTCTTAGACTTTTTCCAAGTGACTTTGTGGAATGCCCTTCACTTGAGATCTTCCAAGAGAGACTGATAAATGTAAAATACACAGTCATTTCCCAAGAAAAGCAGCTAGAATATTCCGCCAGACAGTGAGATCTTACAGGCTATACAAGCACAGGAATAAACCACGTTCTCTAATGTGTTTCTCAATTTTGGCAAGGATACAGATGTTCCGTGAATGCGATCATCAAAAAGTCATTGTTGATATGAGATCAGAATCCTGTGACTACTGCAACTCTTGGTAACAAATCCTCTTCAGGATAAAATCTCAGTTTATAGTAAATGTTTGGTTTATGACTACTGAGTCCATCCTGACATGAATTTAGAAGATATTTTTCATATTGGCCTTCAAGCAATGTCATATTTTAATAAGCAAAAGCCAGAACCTGAAGCTCCCCAAAGATTCTCCCCACTTCCCCAGATTCCTGAGTCTATGATGCAATTACTACAACACATTCATTCAATAAACACTGAATACGTGCTAATGATCTGTCTAGTACTGTGCATTGAGAAGTGCCAGTAAATGAAGATACGGCCCCCTGCTCTAAGAGGAAATTACACATCATGGACTTGGAGACATGTGTTACCTATTGTCAACCTTCTCTGGAGTGTGTGGGCCTAGTGGGCCCTCTGAAGCCTCACAGGGTCTTGGCACTAATATTCACAGATGGTAACCACAAACCCCAAATGTCTTTCAGTCACCAGTTCTTCACCCCCAATCCATTTATAGTGGCTCCTACTCTAGTCTGTACAAAGCTACATCATTCATAATTTCCTCCATTAATTTTTCACTTCAAATTGGTTGATCTACCTAGAAGAGCCACTTAACTTTTTCCAGTGGACTATAGGGCAACTGGTGTTTTTGTGCATTTTTGAGGAGAGAATGGAAAAAGGAAAAAGGCACAGCTATACCACTGGGCCCCTTTGCCTGTATCCCAGCATCTCAAGATATTGCTCAACCTGTTCATGGCCCCAAGCAAAGGCCTCCTGTGCTCTGTAAACACACCAGGCTTTCTCTACACCTCTGCTGGGTGCTCTTTCCCCGTGACTGTGGCATTCCTTCTCTACTGCCTTCAGGTCACTGCTTACCAACACCTTATCAGAAATGCCTCTTCTGGGACTTCCCTGGTGGTCCAGGGGCTAAGACTCTGAGCTCTCAATGCAGGGAGCCTAGGTTCCATCCCTAGTCAGAGAGCTAGATCCCACATGCTACAACTAAAACAGCCCACATGACGTAATGAAGATCAAAGATCCCAAGTGCCACAACTAAGACCCAGTGCAGCCCAATTAATTTAAAAAAAAAAGAAAGAAATGCCTCCTGTGACCACCCTTTCTAAAAGATTGAGCCTTCTCATCATCCTTGCTCCTCTACTGTAATTTATTTTTTATCACCTATCGCCAACAAAAAACCCCACAAATATTTATTATCTGCCTCCTCCCACTAGAAGTAACTTCCATGACAATAGAAATTTCACATGTTTTCTTTGTTCTGCAGATTGCTCAGTTGTTGGCACTTAGGAAACATGTAAACATTATATGTTGATTTAACCACCCTCCCCAAGTGAGTGAAGTCGCTCAGTCATGTCCAAGTCTTTGCGACCCCATGGACTGTAGCCTACCACACTCCTCTATCCATGGGATTTTCCAGGCAAGAGTACTGGAGTGGGTTGCCATTTCCTTCTCCAGAGCATCTTCCCAACCCAGGGATTGAACCTGTGTCTCCCACATTGTAGGCAGATGCTTTACCGTCTGAGCCACCAAGGAAGTCCTCCCCAAAGTGTAAGACAAAGCAAGCTGCTTTTAAGATCTAGAAGTTGACTCTGTCGTCCAGATTGTTCAGTGTTTTCTTTTTTTCTGGCATTATGCACCTTGTTCCCCAATAGCAGAGCCTCAGGAAAGACTTGGAGAAATCTCATAAAAGGCTAAGATTTGGGCCTTCGTGTCCAGGTTCAAGATCAGACTTGTGGTCAAGTCATGGATAGGCACTACGTGACTGTTGATTCCATCACAATCCAAAGTTTGATCATGACTCAGAAATGGGAGAACTACTAAGGGAGCGTCAAGTAACCAGAATACTCAATCTCTTTGACCACAATCAATTTTTAAAGTTAAATGTTTCATGGAATCTTGCTTCCTCATTCTCAATGACCTAAAGCAGGGGCACAGAGAAGTTAAATGTTTTGCCCAATATCCTGCAGTGTATCAGCAGAAATACTAGGCTTGGAAACCACCAGGTTTCCATATTTCCTGCTTACCATCCCTCTGAGACAGAGAACTCTGCAGGGGTAAACAGAGTCAGTTCAAGCCCTAGTTGTATAAGGCTGGAGGAAGGAATTGCGCAAACACACACAGAGATACCATATACCATAGAATGGATGGAGAGTTTCACTTCCTGAGTTTTCTATAAAGACAGCTGAATTTACAGTTTGAGAGATAGGTACATCTCTTCAGGTCTTTCCAGCATAAAATTACCACCAGGGAGCCCAGAAGGGACTAAATCACTTGCTTTTCAATTTCCTAGTGTCCCAAGACAAGCTGGACGATTAAACAGTTTTCTGTCCTTCACTTTCCCAAGGAAGAAGTGTCCCTATGACTCTATAGGCACAACAGCAAAAGAGACATAGATGTAAAAAACAGACTTTTGGACTATGTGAGAGAAGGAGAGGGTGGAATGATTTGAGAGAATAGCATTGAAACATGTATGTTACCATATGTAAAACAGATGACCGGTGCAACTTTGATGCATGAAGCAGGGCACACAAAGCCTCTGGGACAACCCAGAGGGATGGGGTGGGAAGGGCAGTGCAATGTGGGCTCAGGATGAGGGGACACATGTAGCCCATGGCTGATTCATGTCAATATATGGCAAAAACCACCACAATATTGTAAAGTAATTAGCCTCCAATTAAAATAAATAATTTCAAAAAACAACAACAACAACAAAAGAAAGCTGCTCCACCTAAAATAAAGAAATGATTCCAGGTTACTTTTACAACATTGTGTAGTATTTCTCCTCAAAAAGCACATTTTAGCATTCAACAATCAGAAGAATAAACAACAGATGCAAAAGACTTGGAAACGGAGGAACGGTAGACAAGTAACATAATTTGTCCCATCTTCTTTTTTTCTCTCTTTCTTTTATGACTTTGTGAATCCCTTCCTACCAGCTCTTCTCATTAACCTCCCCATCACCCTTTCAGTGTCTCCTAATTTCAATCTGATATACAAATCCAACAACTCAATTCTTTAGTTGATATTGTTGGGCCCTTTATAGCCAATTAAAATCAGTCCTTCTTACTATGGTAGTTAAGGGCCCCCACAACCTGATCTCAGTCTATTCTGGTGATCCTCAAGCTGGGGGGCAGGGGGGCGGCAGTGGAACATATCTGTAGACATTTAACTACTGTGAGAAGGCTATTTACTGGCATCTGCTGCTAAACATTCTACAATGCCCAAGACAGACCCCACAACAAAAAATTATCCAGCCCATGTCAATAGAGTCAGCAGAGCAGAGGTGAGAAACTCTGCACCATGCTCTCTCCACTCTTTTTTTTACAGTCAGCTCTTCAATAGATGACTTACAATGCCCTAGATGGTGACTCATGGGTTCAAACCCTCCAGCTTTCTGTGATATATAATACATATATACATATATATACATACATAAATATGTATTTGGTTTTTTATCTTGCTCCAGGCACCAGGCTCCAAAAACTCTAGGGGTTTTCCAAGTGAAAAGAACAATCAAGCTGTCTTTTGTTGTGTTAACAAGGTGACTTTTGGAAAACACCTAAGGATGGGGTCTGATTGCCTGGGGATCCAACCTTGCAATGAGAAGATTAGGAGTTTCAGTCTTTTCCCAGTGACCTGCAGAGACATCAGGGATTGATTGGCTGGAGTTGGAATCAATAGCCAATGGCCAATGACTAAATCAGTCCTGACTGGGTAATGAAGCTTTCATAAAAGCCCAAAAAAGGATGGGGTTCAGAGAGCTTCCAAGATGGAGAAACAGAACAGCTCCATGTGCTACCATGCTGGGCCTAAATCCCATAAGACAAAAGATCCTCTGCTTTGGACCTTACTCTATGTATCCTTTCATCTGGCTGCTTTTTCAAATCCTTTACTATCCTTTGTAATAAATCAGTAATCTAGCGAGTCAAGGGCTTTCCTGAGTTCTGTGAGTCTATTTAGCAAAGCAATCAAACCCAAGGAGGAACTCAGAGGAACTCCTGACTTATAGTTGGTTGGTCAGAAGCACAGGTAACAGCCTGGACTTGCTATTGGCATCTGCAGTGGCAGCAGTCTCATGGTATTGAGCCCTGAACCTGTGGGCCTAATGCTATCTCTGGATTGATAATGTCAATATTGAGTTGAATTGTAGGACCCTCAACTAGCATCAGAGAATTGCATCGTGGAATTGAGAATCAGAATCTTATCCCCTCTGTGCTCTCTCTCCACCTGGAAAGCTCAGGAATTTAAGCCTGCGGGCAGACTCCTATCTTTTCTCTAAGACCCACCTCCTCCTTCAGAGTTTCCGGGATGGATGTGCTCTTTCCTTTCTAAATTTGAAGAGTGCTTTGGTAATCCTCTTTCATGGAATTTACCACATATAGTCTGGTCTTCCTAGGTGGATGGCGCCAGTGGTAAAGAACCTGCCTGCTGATGCAGTAGATGCCAATTCTATCCTTGAGTAGGGAAGATCCCCTGGAGGAGGAAAGGCAACCCACTCCAGTATTCTTGCCTGGAGAATCACATGGACAGAGAAGCCTGACAGGTTACAGTCCATGGGACCTCAAAGAGTTGGACATGACTGAGCAACTGAGCGTATATACACACACCACATATATAATCTAAAATTATATACTGAAAGCACCAAGAAAAACCATACTTTTTGAAGACTATATCACCAACCCTAGAAGATGCCTAGAACAGAGCAAATGCTAAATAATACTTAATCAAGGGAGCAATTGTCTGTGCTCTAAATTCTTCACTCTGATCAGAATGAACGTCTCCAATTCTTCCCTGAATCTTTACATCACCCCTTCCACCTAAAAGATGCTCAATAAATATTTGCTAAATGTCTGAATAATTAATAAGTACACATATGGTAGGCTATCAATATTAAATGTTCAAATGCAAAAAATAAATATAACATATATTAAATAAATGCACAACTGAAATACATGGGTAAAAATGAAATAAGTTTGAGGCTGCAGAAATTTAAGCCTAGTCAACTGTTCACTCACCTCAACTTTTAATCATATCAGAAAATTCATGTCACAAGCATGTTCCAATGTCTAACATTTCCTCCTCTTTAAAAAAGTACTGAAATGCGCATTGAAATGTTAATTGCTCATCTGGAGAACACATGAAACAGAAAACACGCAAGGATAGAGTGTGCCATTGGCTGACTGTACTAGAATAGAAACCAATTTCAGTTTTTAGTGACACATTATAAACCTCTTGCAACACAGAGACACTAATGTGTAGAGTAACTGTGACCAAATCATCAAGGTGATAGTTAGGAAGTGAGTGGGAGACAGCATTAAACTTGGGTCCCTGACAACCGACATATCTAACATGTTGCTATTTATTAAAATTTCCTCATATCCCATATTGGGTGAAGATGAAAAACTAGAGCCCATCATAATTTCCTGTGGACTCCTATTTATTCTTGATGTGGTCCTTCAAAATCCCTCATCTTTCTTTTCCCCAGGTACACTGATTCCATCCTTTTTACCTTTTCTCATAGATTCAATTCTCTGCTGCATAGCCATCCTTCTATATAATCTTTAATCCTCACAAACTGTACAAATAGAAACAAACTTAACATTTTATTTAGCACTTATTGTGTGTCAGACACCTTCCTAAGCACTTTACCTACATTATCTCATCTAATTCTTACAAGAAGCCTAATGGGCTATTTTTACCTCCAATTTCACTTGAGGAGATTGAGGCTCAGAGAATTTGAGAAACTTCGCTCAGGATCACACAGCTTAAATGATTCAGCATTCTTATCAGAGGTGAATGGCCTTGTCACAATTTTAAGATGTCCTTGATCTCATTTGGCTCCTAGTAAATATTTACAGGGTACCAACAGTGAGCCAGGCTTTGAAGAAAAACAATGGAAAGCAATAACAGACATGAACGTTCCTCTTAGGAAGATTTTAGACTACAGAAAACACAGGTATTAATGAAATTATCATTATAATTGATATAAATTAATAAAACAAGCTAAGCTGTAAAAAAAAATTAGAAGCAGAGCATCAAACCTACCATGGAACAGAGAATGGGCAGCAAGCATTTCAAAAAGAATAGCCTGTAGAGAGGCCATGGAGGGAAGGAACAGCATGGTCAGCAAACTCAAAGGGGCAGAAGGACAGCAGGGCTGTGAGACTAGAGGGCAGATGGAACTGGTCTAGTTTGGGTTCCTGAGGAGCTGATTTTGGAGACAAACATGGGGTTCAGATATTTTAATTAATGATTCTGGAGCACTCAGTGAGGAAGGAGGAAAGAGAGAGGGAAGGAAGGAAAGCAATAACGTGAGCCCAGTTCAACCAGGACCTCCGAGAGATGACATACAACATACTTCACATCTGTCCCACTGCCAGAGAAAAGAGGGGAGCTGAACTATTGATTCTTCACCCCCACTGGTTCAGGGTGCTCCTGGCAATCCAACAGTGCCACCTGGGAAAGAGCAAGCCGGGCACAGTTGGTGGGGAGAGAAACAGCCCTGGTGTAGTGAGTGTGCCGAGCAGGGCTAGTATCCACTGGCCCCACAGGACTCCACCCTGTGACCCTGGGGAGCTAGTCAAGGGCCCTGACTGGGGGAGGTGGTAACCTAATCAAATTTAGGTTTGAGGCACTGACTCTGATGTGGAGAACAGGTTGGAGGGAGCCTGGGTGGATATCATAAGACAGCTAGGACATTACTGCAGTGGTCCAAGCAGGACTGGCTATTTCATTTGTAGGAATCAGTGCAAAATGACACAGTGAAGCCCTTTGTTCACAAAGAAGGATAAAAGTTCTTTTTAAAATATGAGAGTTTTTATAAAGAGTTCTTTTTAAAATGCAGAGTTGGACCATCAAGAAGGCTGAGCACCGAAGAATTGATGCTTTCGAATTATGGTGCTGGAGAAGACTCTTGAGAGTCCCTTGGACAGCACAGGGATCAAACCAGTCAATCCAAAGTGATATCAACCCTGAATACTCATTGGAAGGACTGATGCTAAAACTGAAGCTCCAATACTTTGGCCACCTGATGCGAAGAGCTGACTCGGTGGAAAAGACACTGATGCTGGAAAAGATTGAGGGCAAAAGGAGAAGAGGACAAGAGAAGATGGGATGATTGGATGGCATCACCAATTCAGTGAACATGAACTTGGGCAAACTTCAGGAGACGGTGAGGGACAAGGAGGCCTGGCGTGCTGCCGTCTACGGGGTCACGGTCAGACATGACTTAGCGACTAAACAACAACTACAGCAACAACAGAAAATGGTTTTAAAGGTATAAAGCTGTTCATTTTCTTCTGCAGTCTCTCTGTCTCTTAACCTGTGCTGGTGGTTTTTATTTGCTGTCATGTTCCCCTGGGCATGGGGATAGCATGAAGTGACCCTCACAGGCACCTGGGGGTCCTGTCCTGCCACCTTCCAGACCAAAGTGCTAAGCTCCAGCTAGGAGTTGGGGAGTGAGCCAGGTATCTCCCCTTTTCATGGGCCTGCCTCCCAACTCATAGCAAAAGGCGACCTTCAAAAATATGGCACCCTCCATGCCAGGACATGCTGGGTCCTGGATTGGGGGTGAGTGGACTCACTCTCACTGAGTCACCTGCCAAATGCCAGTCCTGCACAGGAATGAGCATCTCCATTTCCTGTCTCAAGATCTCACATTCAGCCCCAAACCTCCCCAAAGAGTCCCCATCAGAGGCAGAAGGGATGAAGAGACTAGGCAGAGTCTGGGGTGCCAGCGACAGGGGAATGAGTAGCGAATAATTATTTGAGGAGGCGGGGGAGACAGCAGGAGTTGGGCTTACGTGTGAGCCAAGACTCCAAGCCGCCAGCACCTGCCCCACTGTACCATTTGACTTCACTTACAAGACACAAATTCAAATGTAAAATTACAGCTAAGAACTTCAGGATGGCTAATGTTGGGCATTAAAACCTAAGTGAAGGGTCCTTTAGAGTGTGGGTCCCTGTGTGACTGGTCACATGCTTATGAAATTAGCCATGAGATTAAAGGAGAGGATGTTACTTGGGCTAGTGGAGGAGACATGGAGAAATAAACCAAACTGAAAACTACCTTCAAGATAAACGTAATGGCAGTTGGTGATGAATTTGGTCTGGATGGGTAGAACGGACAAAGACAGAGAAATAAGGGAGAGAAAGTGCAGCTGTGGAGGTCTATATGCCTGGACCTCTCTTCAAGGAAGGATTCAGCTATAAGTGCAGACAGCTAACAGCCTCCAACTATTGGCACTTCTGGGTCTGTTCCTCTGCTTTTGTGCTGAAGCAACACTGATCTTGCAGACAGAGCTCAGTCATGACCGCACACAGCAGGGACCTTAGGGCCTGCTCCTTTCTGCCCAAGGCAGGACTCCTGCAATGGCCATCTCTTTCTCAGCAACTCCTTTTTGGATTTTCCAAGACACTGTCACATCTGCATTGTATTGCTCCATCCTGCCTTCCTCACTTTTCCTTTCATAGGTGTGGGCTCTGCATCGGTCTCAGAATTCCTTCCCTGCTCAATCCTGTTCCTCCCCTCTTGTATCTTTTACAGGCATTATACCTCCACTCCACAGGCCTCCTGCACTTCTAACTCCATCTCAGTGTCTGCTTCGCAGGGAATTCAGCTCACACAGAGGGTCAAAGACATCTCCTAGTCATCTGTTTTGTACATCTGCATGGACCCACTGGGACGCTAAGAGACAGCAGGTTTATTGTGCATCAATTCAAACATCACAGAGCACCATTTTTTTGGCAAGCATTGTGCTCAGTACAGTGGAGGATGTAAATTGATATCTGATAAAATCACTGTTCTTCAAGAAGGCTCTTGTCTAGGTGGGAAGACAAGGTCCATACGAAATGAACAGATGGCTTTTTCAAGTACCCAATAAGAATTCCTTGCAAGAAATTAAAAACCTCCAGATGTGCAGGCAGACTACCCCTCAAAGATGAGACAGCAATTTCTTCTGCCAACCTAGATATAGTTTCCAGATTGTGTGTGTGTATTAAAGTTGCATAACTTCTCATCTCTCTAAAAAGTTAATGTATTGTAAACCACCCAGGAACCCACCTTCACTTCCAGAAAGGTCTAAAACAGACCCCAACCTTATGTCTAAGTGGTTGCCAAGTCTGACCTTTCTAACAGATCCCCAGAGATTGGGTATGAGACAGGCCTGGGTGGGGGCCTGCAAAACAGGCCAGTTTTCCTCTTCAAAGTCCCAGTGCCCTGCTCCACCAGGCCTGGCAGGGCCAATTGGAAAATCAGTTATAAGGACTTGGCTGTTTGGTCCTTGACATCAAAGGATTGATGTTCCATCTGTCAATTCTCACTTTTATCTGCTTGCTCTTTGGTGCAGATATTTAAAAATTGAGGCTTGTGGAATTAATCAACTCCAAATAAGATGATCATTCACTACATCCCTGCCAGGTGTCTTAATGGAACAAAGAGAATTATCGAATCAAATGCCAAGTTTTGTGGTACTTAATCCAGAAAGCAGTACCTGGAATGATCCTCACTTTGGATAGGACCCTCCCTCCCCCATCCCAACACCACTGCACATTCATCCCCTCACTCATAATTCAATGACAATGGCTCATTCTGTCTCTTGGTGAGGCAGAAGTGATGCTAGAGAAGGAGAATGAGCACTAAGCCTTTCTGCACACATGGACCTGATCCAGCCTTCCACATGGGTTCTATGTTGAGCCATTCTGCATTGGCATTGACATAATTCAAATCATGGATGCTTCTTGGCAATGGTCCTTAACAGTCAAAATGGGCAGATTAAAGCCTTGGATTGCAGCCAGTTTCCTTGTAGGCTATGCATAAATTTACTCACAACAAGAATCTTGAAGGGAAGGAATTTTATTTACCCCCATTTCCAGGTGAATAGGGTAAGGTCCAGGAAAAAGCTACTAGTTTCTGGGTCTTCACCCTTAACTGCATTTCCATCTGTCAGATGGGGGAAGATACAGAGATATGAAGGAGGAGAGCAAGGGGTAGACTGACAATCCCCTGGGGAAATACCTACTGCAGAGGACTCTAATGGACATATTGAAATAAAATTGCCAATCATGGTCACACACAGAATTATGAGAGTCTGCATTTGCAAGGTTATATTATTTTACATCCCCTTGGACTTATTTTTCTAAGCCTAACATAGGAAACACACATGTGGGTTCAAAGTTGCTACGTTTTTGTTCCTGTGAATTGGCATGAGGTACATCAATCTGATTCAAGCCGGACCACAGGCACGAGTCAGATCCTGTACATCCAGATTCTGAAGGTGAAACAGTGCAGCCCTGAGAATTCTGGAAACTGTTCTGCTTATTAAACTTTTAAAGAAGTTTCCTAGATCACTTGTACATCCTTCAAAGTTTGAGAACCATGGAGAGGGATTAGTAAGTGGGTTTAGATGATAATTTGGAAGTCTATGAAACTGAAATATTATTAAGTTTGCTTCTTCATATCAGCTACATTACACAAAATGCTAGAAATATACCAAAGTCAAAACACATTAGTTTGCAAAATCCCACAATTTTGGTTAATCAGCTGACACCTCTTCCCACAGGAAGAGCACATTATGCCGTAGAAGACTCTCTTTCCAACTCCTCAATCCTCTCCCAACCCCCAGCCCCTACATTTGTATACTTGGACCTTTCCCAAGAGACACAAGGAGAATCAGGTCATATGCTAGACAATTCTAAAAGTCACCACAGTTGTTATAGGGAGTCGTTGTGCCTGGGCTTCCCAGGTGGTGCTAGAGGTAAAGAACCTGTCAATGCAGGTAGATGTAAAATATATGGATTCAATCCCTGGGTTGGGAAGAAACCCTGGAGGGCATAGCAACCCACTCCAGTATTCTTGCCTAGAGAATCCCATGGATAGAGGAGCCTGATGGGCTAGGGTCCATAGTGTCGCAAAGAGTGAGACCCAACTGAAGGGACTTAGCACACACGCATTCTGCCCAGAGAGCTCTGGGCAGGCAGACACTTTGGGAGGAGACAAAGTATTGGATGGGGGGATGGTAGGCTCTATTCTGAGCTACCAGTGCCATCATGGTCGGTTGCCAATCCCTGCCTTTCTTTCTTAGTTGAGGAAATTGAAACACAAAGATGTAATGGGACTTGTGTAGGCACAGAGCGGAGTTCCAGCTGGTCCCTGGGTATCCCAGTCCCAGTCCTGCTCTTTCCACTTCTGCAGGCTGACTGGGCCACCAGAGCCCTGGGTGGAGTCAGAGGAGCGATGGTGAAGAACCTCTGCTTAAAGGACTGTAACACGGAGACCAGGACCCCCATTCTCGAGAGTAGGACCCCGGCCCCTCTGTCTGTGTTCTCATCCCTCTTCATGGCTAGTGGCAACAATCCTTCTCATGAAATTGCCTTCTAATGCCAAGCTTTGGACCAGCCTGAACAAAAGGCCAGCCCACAGGGAAAAGTGAATTTCAGAAGTGAACCCCAAACACAAGTATGTAAATGGCATGAGCATGGTGAACAGTATGAGAAGGCAAAAAGATAGGACCCTGAAAGATGAACTCCCCAGGTCGGTAGATGCCCAATATGCTACTGATGATTCACAGAGGATGAAATGGTTGGATGGCATCACTGATTCAATGGACATGGGTTTGGGTGGACTCTGGGAGTTGGTGATAGACAGGGAGGCCTGGCATGCTGCGGTTCATGGGGTCGCAAAAAGTCAGAAACGACTGAGCGACTGAACTGAACTGAACTGAATGGTGATTGCTAGGGGTGTTTTTAAATGTTTTCTTTCTGACTGGACTACACAGAATTTTGCTTCTCTGAGTCGGTTCAGTCCCGGCTGTAAATAGCATCTGTCAACCATATGCCTCTTTGGCTTCTTAGGGACAGAGCTCTAGCATAAGGCTGTGTGCATGAGGCTGTGGCAGCTTCCTTGAAGCCTCGGAGCTCCACCTTTCTGCCCTGCCCTCTCTGGTCACTGTCATGACTAACGTCAAATGATTCTTGTTGCTTGACAACAGGTGTCCTGCAGAGATCTGGCTTTCTGACACTGAGTTTGGGACCACCCTGAATCATCCGGGGAGGGAACATGAGAGGGGAGGGAACATGAGAGGGGAGGGACCACCCCTTACCCCAGCTCTGCTGTGGTTAACCAAACCCTCAGCTATTTTTAAGCAAATACCAAAGCCTGCCCCATGTGTCATCACGGCTTTCACACATGCCACCACCTTTGACAAAGGCGATGAGTCTGTGGCACGTTTTCTGGGAAATGCTGTCCATGAGTCCTGCTTCACTGACGCTTGCCCTCCAAACAAGACTGTGTCAGCAGGCATTTTGGAAGCTCACACAAAGTTGGACTTTCCCATAAGCGAATAGATACACACACTCACACAAATCTACATTTGGCTCTAAACCAAGGATTCTGATAAGTTTCTGCTCTGGGGCAAAGCACATCTCCAACCTCATGCTGAGGGGAGCCTTAGAGAAGCTACCCATCTTCACCATCAAAACAAGTTTATCCAGCTCGGGACCCTGTGACCCAGGGGGAGAAAAGATAGATCCTCCATGTGTTGGATCAGAAACTGCTTTTCCTTTGCTCTATGCTCAGCCCAACTCCTGCGGTCCCTGCTCCAAGATCAGCTCTGGAGCTGTGGAGAGGTTGGGCTTCAAGAGAGAACACCAGAACACAGAGACCCAAGACCGCTATGTCTTTCCCTAGGTCACTCACAGTTTTGACATGCTTCATATTTTTGTTTTGTCTTGGTGTGGAGAAAGCAAAAATTTTATGCCTTCTATAATAGAAGGGTATAAATAGAAGGGTAAAAGGGGGTTATGGTTATAGGTGCCACTGAGTGAAGTGAAGTGAAAGCCGCTCAGTCGTGTCCAACTCGTTGTGACCCTATGGGTTATATAGTCCATGGAATTCTCCAGGCCAGAATACTGGAGTGGGTAGCCTTTCCCTTTCCAGGTTACCTTCCCAACCCAAGGATCAAACCCAGGACTCTCGCATTGCAGGCAGATTCTTTACCCACTGAGCCACCAGGGAAGCCTCACAAGTGCCTCCAAAATGTCCTAAAATTCTGGCATCAGTGTTTTGCTTTTTAAATACCAAGTACACTATCTCCCTTTACTCTGCTGGCTTGAAGGGGCATGCTTGCAGGATCACCAGTCCTGCCTGGAGGTTACTCTTGGCTCTGACTGGCTGGCCTGGGGCCTTGACAGACAGCTCCTTCTGTGCTTCCCTCTTGCCTTTAGGGCTTCTTGGCACCACATTTACTGAAGCCACAAGACCTGTGATGGTTGAGGGTGAGGATCAGAGGCCTAGGCACAATCCTGAACCCAACTCCCAAGGAGGTACCCTCTTCTCAGGTGGTTTGATTCTGTGCTTCCGGTATTGTTGCTGGGAATAAAGGACTCTCATATTAGGCCACTCTAACAAGGCCAGGGTGACATCCTGTAGGGAGAAATAGGGCCAGAAAGGCCATATTTTGAGAGGCTAAATTTTCTTTTCGTTTTCTAAGTGTTCTCTCTCACTGCGTTAAGAGAGACACATTTATTTGATTAAAACTATTTATTAAACAAGCATTTCTGTATTTCTTTATATCTACCATGTTCCAGGCACTGTTGAAGGCAACAGAGATAACCTAAATGCCCATCTGGAGCTTACGTTCAAGTGTGGAAGAAGGGGGCAGATGATAAATCATAAATCATCAGATAGTAAAACAAGCAAATAACCCCAAAATAAGACTCTGTCATGTGATCCTGTGTGCAGGATGTGGGTACCAATGACATTTGAGCACTAACTCTGATATGTTTTATTGCACTTCACAAATGCTGTTTTTCACAAAGTGAAGGTTTGTAGCAACCCTGAATTCAGCAAGTCTATAGGTACCATTTTCCAAGCCCATTACTTTTCAACTAAGGTGGCCACTGTTTTTATTTTTTTTCAAGATATAATGTTATTACACACTTAATAGACTACAGTATAATATAAACACAACTTTTATATGCCCTAGGAACCCCAAAAATTCATGTGACTCACTCCAACCATCCCAGGCAGCCATTACCCACTGTGGAGGAGTTGTCATCATATGTGCACTTATAGGACCTCACTTTAGGGGACCACCAATGTAATAGCAAAGAAGTAAATTTAATAGTAAAGAAATCAGGATATTCACTTTATTGCAGTGACCTGAAACTGCATGCACAGCATCTCTGAGGTATGCTTATGTACTGAAAAGGCTCCAAACATTACAAAAAGGTTAGATGTTGCTTTCAAAATTTTTTTCTCATTCAAATTAAGAACAAAGTATGTCTCTTGGCTACTAATTTAAATCTTGTTTATATCGTCTATTTCTGGGAAGAAAAAAAAACTGCAAGATTACTATTACATTGCATGCCTACATGTTCAGTCATGGCTGACTCTTTGCAATCCCATGGACTATAGCCCACCAGGCTCCTCTGTCCATGGAATTTTCCAGGCAAGAATCCTAGAGTGGATAGCCTTTCCCTTCTCCAGAGGATCTTCCTGACCCAGGGATGGA
The DNA here is from genome assembly GCF_019320065.1 of Cervus canadensis. Classification (NCBI taxonomy): domain Eukaryota; kingdom Metazoa; phylum Chordata; class Mammalia; order Artiodactyla; family Cervidae; genus Cervus; species Cervus canadensis. The sequence continues at coordinate 32,154,685 of NC_057391.1, forward strand.
AGCCATGTCTCCTGCCTTTCCTGCATTGGCAGGGGAATTCTTTACCACTGCACCACCTGGGAAGCCCAACTTCTTTACTATTACATTTACTTCTTTACTGTTACATTGGTGGTCCCCTAAAGTGAGGTCCTGTGAGTACACATATGAAGACAACTCCACTGTGGGTAATGGCCACCTGGGATGCTTGGAAACATGGGAATTTTCTTCTTTAATATCTAACATTCCACATCATTAATAATCTATTGTTTATACTCAAAGTCCTTTTGGTAACATCATAGGCTCATCTTTCCAACCATCTTATAAATGAACACTCTGAGGTTGAAAGGATTTTTTAAAAAGGGTACCACCAGGAAAGCTGATTGAATAATCTTCAGTCCTATAAATGTCACCTCAACATTTATCCCACGTAAGAGGAATAGTATTTATCCCCCAAAGCTATAGGGTGACTGGAGCGTGGGTGTGGGGAATCATGATTAGTATGAGAGGCAAGAAAATGTTAAAATGCAAGTAGCAGAGAGGAAATGACATAGCCTTCCTACCTCTTATCCTCGAGTGCTTTCGAGAGCCTGTCTGGGGCCAGCAGCCCCAGGAAATCCCGAAGCTGTTGTGCGCCTTCGCCTCTGGGCTGTTATTTTACTGCAGTTCACTAAGGAGATCTTTTCCATCAACCTTATCTCTTTCTTGGCTTTGGGTCAGGTTGAGTCAGACCTGGAACACTTACTTTCACAAAGACCAATCTTTTGTCTAGACACACATGTCTCCTACCGAAGCTCACTGACCAAGGTCAAGGAAGAGGCAGTATTGCATGCAGGCTGTCTTGGATGACTGGATATTCCAGGCAGGGGCTGAGAGTATGGGGGATGAGGAAAAAGCAGAGGCTGGGAATGGGTTGACACCTCATAGAGTGGGCAACTGAAGGCATTTTGAACTCTGTTTGAATGGGATAAAGGGACCACTCTGGAGCACCCCTGGAAAGGTTTACAAATCCACACTGGTACTAGTTTCAAAGACCCCCAGGCCTTTGTTCATATTGTTCACTCTGCCTAGATCACTTTCTATTCTTCATCTCTACTTCCTTTTCCTCTCTCCAACTTTCTAAAAAAAATCTATTATTTATTTTTGGCTGTGTCAGTCTTAGTTGCAGCACGTGGGTTCTTATTGTGGTGCATTGGCTTCTCTCGAGTCATGGCATGGATTCTCTAGTTGCAGCTCATGGGCTTAGTTGCTCTGTGGCATGTGGGAGCTTAGTTCCCTGACCAGAGACTGAACCTGCATCCCTTGCATTGGAAAGTGGATTCTTTCTACTGGACCACCAGAGAAGTCTCTTCCACTGGACAATATCTATTCACTCTTCAAGTCTTCTACTTAAAGTCACTCTCTCAGAAAAGCTTTTCCCAGTCCCCCCAGGCTAGGACAGTCACCATTTTATCCTCTCATCGCACTCTGCACTTGTCCAGTGTAGCTGTCATCTCAGTACTACAATTATGATGTATCTGTGGCTCTTGGAAAATAATCACCCATATTCATTAGCTGTGGATATAGTAAATGAGCTTATAATTGACCTAATTATAATTTTTAGGCAGCAATATTACACAATAAAAATAATGTGTGTAATTATTCTTAAACTAATGGATAGCTTAACTGGTAAAGAATCCACCTGCAATGCAGGAGACTCCAGTTCGATTCCTGGGTTGGGAAGATCTGCTGGAGAAGGGATAGGCTTCCCATTCCAGTATTCTTGGAATCCCTGGTGGTTCAGCTGGTGAAGAATCTGCCTGCAATGTGGAAGACCTCGGTTCGATCCCTAGGTTGGCAAGATCCACTGGAGAAGGGAACAGCTACTCACTCCAGTATTCTGGCCTGGAGAATTCCATGGACTGTATAGTCCATAGGGTCGCAAAGAGTTGGACACGACTGAGCAACTTTCACTTTCACTTTTCACTTTCAATGATATCTCCCTCACTAGATTTTAAGTTCCTTGAGGGCAGAGACGGTCTGAGCCTGTATATTCTTGTATACCTAGTACTTTACAGTCTACCTGACACATAGTTGGAAGTTAAAATATGTGCTGAATAAATAAATGTGTAAATTCATGAGATTGACCATAAGAGGCTTTGGTAGCAAGAGGGAAAGTTCAAGAGGAAAAGCACCCAGAGAATAGCTCACACCAGTTTAGGTATAATGTCTAGGTATCTCTGCTTTTGCTGCCCAAGAGTTCAGTGTGGCTTCTGCAACCCACATCATGTGGCGTCTCTGAACATGGAGCCCTCTTCTTTCTTATTCCACCATTGTCTTTATGAACAGAGGTAAAAAGGAAACCTAGAAGCCACTCCCTGCTGTACTGTACGTTTCCTTTCTGAAAGCAAAACGTGGTCTTTGGTCATTTCAGAGAAACGTGAAATGCAGTTTACATTTGAAAAACAGCTCATTGTTAGAGAAAAAGATTGCCAAGCAGTGAATCAGACAGTGGTTTTTCCCACGCTGACTCATCTTCTCCATAGCATGTTGCTGCACAAACCATCTTTCTGTGAAGTTCCATTACTCAGCAGATAAGATTGTGCCTATCTCTGTGTAGGTCTGGTCCCCTCAGAGATGTCACTGGCTCTATGAAGGTAGGGATAATCTGATGCATGCCTTTCACAACCTCAGGATCTATCATGGTGTCTTGGGCACAGTGTAATCACTGATGTGACAGATAGATGCAGCAAGTCAAGCAGTCCTTGAAATGTCCTCCACTAAACAGAAAGTATCTCCCATTAGTCCATCTCACAGGGCCTGAAAAAATGGCTTTCAAGGACTCTCCTTACTACCTGGTATCTTCTTGCCTTCCTCCCATGTTGTATACCAGCTCACTAAGTCTCCTCTGCCCTGCTCCACACTCCTCAAGCCTCCCTCTCCCTTCTGACTCTTCAGAGGTGTCTTTGAGGACCACCTCCTCCTCCTATACAGGGCCCTCTGCCAGAGTCTTCTCAGAGTACATTATTTTCTTGGTTAAAGGAGTCCCACATGTCCAACATCTTCTTGGGCAATCATCTATACACAGAAGTCAAGTCACTTCATGTGTATATTTTCATGAATAGGTGGGCAGAATCAGCTCTTTGGGGATCTTTCACAAGCTCAGTTTACTTAATAGGATCCTACATTATAAGATGCTTTTTAAGTCTGTTAGTTTAATCAACATTCTTAGTCTATACAACAATATGAGGTAGCCAAGAGCCTTGAGCATTGGTGACCTTCACTAATATGCTGCTGTGGTGACATCCTTCAGTTTTTGATGCCTTCACTTGATTCCAGCTTAATTTTTCTTGAATGTCTCCATTAATTTTAAGGCCAGGTCTGTGGTGTGTTGGACTGTCAGTTATGCTTCCATATAAATAAGCAAGCTAAGACCATCTAGGCCGGTAGACACAACCACTGGAGTTATAGTTCAAAGGTCAAGAAGTATGAAGGGGCCCTCAGTGAAAAACCATCTAGTTGGGTAAATATGGGCTAGATCCTATGTATAAACTCCTCTCAGAATACTACTCAGTACAGTGGTTGATGGCCTATTAGCTGATACTTTCCTACATAGGAAGAGTGAGAAAAAGTATGAAAAGAAAAGATACGTGGTGTAAATGGTCTTTGGTAGAAGAGGCTACCAGCATTGGGGGAGAGAGTTCTTCTTTTCTTCATTCAACATAACCCTTTTTAAAGCCAAAAGTGTGTTCAGTGCTATTAAAAAAAAAAAAACAAAAAAAACACCCAATGCTACTCGCACATCAAATCTGCCCTCAAGTATGATCACACCACACTGAATATTTAGTTGCTATTGTCCAGTCACTAAATCTCTTTAAGACCCCATGGACTGTTGCCCACCAGGCTCCTCTTCCAGCCAAGAATACTGGAGTGGGTTGCCATTTCCTACTCCAGGGGATCTTCCTGACCCAGACATCGAACTCAGGTCTCCAATGTCTCTTGCATTGGCAGGCAGATTCTTTATCACTGAGCCACCTGGGAAGCAAATGTTCTGAGGGAATTGCTAAAGCGGCTATGATCTGACCTCCTGCCTCCAGAAAACATTGTCCTGTCACTTCTCTTATCCCTCGAGTAAGGAATATCCTAAAGGAGCCCGTGGGCCCTCAGATAGGTAACCTGCTATGTACCTTCCATAGTGTTCACCACATCAGCAGTGATGGGCATCGCCCTTCATTCTTGTCCTGTGTGCAGCAGCCATGCCCCATCTAGCTAAACAAGCCCATGTGGTAGTGTCTCCTTGCTGATTCCTGGGATGCATGAATCAACAGTCTCCCTGTTGATCCCTGGCATGGATGAATATACAAAGGAAAGGCCTTAGGGTGCCTGATGTAACCATGAGCTTGCTTCCCTGTCTTCAGCATGTCCAGGAAGAATTCTGTCCCCTACCTTGGTTGGCCATGTAACCTCATATGCCAAGTCTCAACATCTTCTCTTCATTCACAGGAGCTACTACAGAGTGATGGACTAGCCAGATCATAGTCCACAGAGCAACAAGTAGAAGAACCAGGAGAGAGGCAAGGAAGAGCAAGGAAAACACCTCTCATGCCCTTAAATGTCAGACACTGGGCTGGCCACTCCATAAATATGACTACGTTGAATCTTCAGAAGGATCTCAAGCAGGTTTTTTTTTTTTTTCCTGCATTTTGCACATTAGGAAATTGAGATGTAAAGAAATCAAGTAAGTTTTCCAAGTTTACAAAAGAGAATGTGAGTGAGAATTTTAGCCCTAGTCCTTCCGATACCAAAGTCTTTGTTTTTCCGCCTGAAACTTTCCTGAGAAAACGAGACCAGGACTCAAAAGACTTTTAACCTGTGTTCCAAACTCAAGAGGCCTAGGAAAGAACCAAATTGAAACAGCATGCTGGTTGTTGACCCAAAACTTCTCCCAAACATCCTGACTGGCCACCAATATGTCACCACAAATTTCTAGGTTCCAGAAACTAATTTTAAAGTTCAAAAGAAAAAATTGGCTTAAAAATGCACTAGTGATACAAAAGCAAAATTAAAACTAAATCTCTTTTTCAAAAGTATTTTTCTTTAGTATGGAGTGAACATGTTTGTGTATGCAAGAGAGAGAGAGACTATTGAGAAGGACTTTAAAATGTCAACATTCTCGGTAGTGTTGGGAACCCAAACACAACAGTCTTAGGTCATTGCCTGAGAACTAGAAAAGTAAGCCGGCTGGACAATAACCATAAACATGGCCCCTTTTAAAACTGATGTTGCTAGTGTCCCTGGGAGAATGCAAAACATAAAATCAAACAAAAACTATGGTTTGGCAATAATTCTGACTTTTAAGAGGATTAAATAAACAAGAGTTTGGGTCAGAGAAAGCAATGGTCATGTTCAGAGTTTCAGGATCAGTCAAAAACATTTTGAGATATTTTAGCAGGATTCAGGGAGGTCTGAAAGCTTGAAAATTAGGTAAGAAAAGATAGTTTGATTTGCCCCAGTGGACTCCATAGGAGTGTAAACTTTAAAAAAATAAGTCAGCATTCCTCTTTACTGGTAGAAAAAAATAAGGCAAATTATCAGATCTAGGTAGCCAGAGCAATGGGATAAGAGTTTTGTGCCTATGTTTCCATTCCCCAAGTCTCTACTTAGAAGATGCCACTGGTTAGCCTCCTGTGTGGATAGGGCAGGTCCCTGCTGTGTGGGCTGACCCTCCTCGTTCACATCACAGAGTGTCTCACTAAGGCCTGGGACTCAAGGCCACAGAGGAGCCGTTGAGAAGCCATCCAAAGGCAACTTATGTTCCCTCATGGACTTGGCAAGCCCTGAGGGTCACATCTCAGCTTGACCTAAAGGCTACAGCTTCCTCCATGAACTTTCATTCCCCTTTCCCCGACTCCCTCCTACCACAGGCCAAAAACAGCCCAGTTCAGTCTCCTACATCAAAGAATTCCTTTTATTGAAAGCAGCTCAGCTCCCCTACCATATATGGCTTGGGAGAGGAAAGGTAGGAAGGAAAGCACCTCGAATATGTGCAGTATTGGCTTTCAAAGGACACCTTGTTTGTAGAGGGGGTTATCTTGTGTCCACATACTCTGTTTTCTCTGGGTCTGAAGCAGGAGTTTGATGAGGTGATACTGAATCCCTTCGCTAGCACAGAGTAATTTTCCTCTAAGGGGACCTATGACAAAATTGAATTTTAAAAAAAGCCACATGCTCCCAAAACATATCTGAAAGAAGAGGTATGCCCTGCAGAGTTCCAACCAATTGGGATGGATTGAGGGGACATAGGGTTGCATGCTTTCTCATTTCATGTGGAAAGAAAACAACAGGGAAAAAAACCCTTGATGGTTATTCTATATTAGGATCCGTGTCTATGCAAACAGTGGGAAATAAGACATCAAGCCAAAACCCATGAGCCCCCTTTTCCCAGGAAACGCCTGGATCCATCTCCCATTTTTTTTCCCCTTTCAACCCATAGGGAATGAACACATATAAAGTATTCAATAAAGACTTATTGAATTTAAAGGAACTGAAATCAAAGTATGGGCACACATTGCCAAGAGGAAAATAAACATCTCATTCCTCATTCCAAAACCACAGAGACACTGTACTACAAAAATACCTCAGAAAGCACATCCATAAATCCCCCCATATTATGGCACGGGTCTCCGGTTTTACTAAATTCTCAGTGGGTGTGCCGCTTTCCTGTCAGGATTTGCTAAATAAAAATGAAAGCAGAAAAATGCCCAACCATCTCTGGTTCTTCCCTTGTGGGGAAAAGGGCCAAAAAAATAATCTTTGAGTTCCCACTTTGGAAGGCATATGTTAAAATTGTGACCCTGAATGCAAAGACAACGTACAAATCTTCAAACTCTCTCTCAGGCTCCACATCTTCCACAGAGCTGTTTTAAGTAAGATTTAAAACTTTTAAGTGGCATTCTATAAGAAACAAAGAAACTTATAATTCATATTGTGTTGTCCTAAGTAAGCCTACTTTCCTCCAAAATATTTCCACAACACCCAGGAGCCAAGACTCTTAGTACAAGCTTCGGCCCTTCCCTTGTTGGTATCAGCAAGTGTCTATAGCAAAGGGCCTTTATGGGGAGTTTGCCTGTTGGTAGACACCACTCCTAATTTAACAGCCAAATCATTAAAAAGGGAATAGTTTTAAAAGTTCCTAAGTCAAAGGTCAGCAAACTCCTGTCCACCAGCCTCATCCAGGCTGCTACATGTTTTTGTAAATAAAGTCTCTCAGGCACAGGGCCCTGGCCATGCACCGATTAATATGTACTGCTGTGTCTGTTTTCACTCTGCAATGGTTTCAGAGTTGAGCAGTTTCAACAGAAATCCTACTGGCCCAGCAAAGCCTCAAACATTTACTATCTGGCCCCTTCCAGTAACAGTTTTCCAACGCTGGCCCAAAACTGTTTCACACAACTTATTTTCAAACAGTGGTCTCTGATTATTTATCGAAACCTGATATATCTCATGCCAGAGAAGAATTGCACTTAAAATTACAACTGCTTTTTATAGAAACAGAACACTTGATTTTTATATGCAAGGAAAGAGATGATTACCAATTCTCAAGTCAATATACAGAACACAGTTTTAAAAGGCAGCTCAAAATTTGTGCTCAGAAAGGAAGGTGACTCTCTCCTGCCTACAGGTGCTATGTGGGGTGAGCTTTAGAGGAGGCTCGGAAGTAGAGAACTTTGATGGAAAGACTGTCATCATAGAGTGTAAAAAAGGTCCTGGGGCACAGATATGGGCAAGTATGTGGGGAGCCCCCTCAGTGCAGCAATAGAAAGACAGACTCCTGCCTTTACTCCCTCTCACAAAAAAGGTGCTGCCTCGCCAATAAGACACCATCAACCCACGTCCACGGCCACTTTCATAAGGATCAGGCTCAACTGCTGGAACAGAGCTCAGAGACTGAGTATAAGCTGGGCTGATACAGAAGCCCCTCAGAGTCTGAGACCCCAGCTCCTTCTGTCTCACCGTTCTGTCATCTCTACTCTGCAGTCCTCCTTTATAAGCCCCAAGATGCACCCAGCACATCCACATTCAGTTCCATGGGATGGAGGGTGGGAGAGGGAAGGAGACATCTGAAGCCAGACAAATGCAGTGTTTTATTCTGGGCCGTCACGGGCCCAGATAAAACTCAAGGCTTTATAGTGATTGAAGGATGAGAATAAGCAGACAATAGCATTTTCTACAGTGAAGAAACACTGCCTCTGGGTGGGTGAGTCTAACAAATGTTGTGAAGGCAGTTGTCAACTTACAGAGGTAATAAATTATCTAAAAGGAAAAAGGAGACACCATCATATTTGGAGAAAATACCTTACAAAAAAGAGAATGGGGCCGGATAATAAACTTCCCCAAACTTCTACCCCCATAAAGTTTGTCTCAAGATTCATGTAGTTCCTAGGCTGATTTCAGACCAAAGGACATGACCTTACCACTAAAATCCAGGCTATATCTGGTGAGAGGCGCCAGCCATCATGTGACATCCTGCTCTAAGTCTGTTACTCAGAAGTGCCAACGCAAGTCAGAACAACCAGGATGCTCACTTCCAAAGCCATCGGACAGGGCAAAAGCATGGCTACCACCTCCGCCAGAATTCTGAGAGACTGTCCACCCAGTAAATGGAAAACAACAGGAAAGAGGTGGGCAGACATGCTCCCCCCACACCTAGCATGCAGCCAACCTGCCCCAGATGAAAGAGAGAAAGTAAAAAATGAATGCTGACACCTGTGATGAAGAAAGGGGTACAGGCTGATCCCACATTTCATTTACTTCAGGCCTCTTCCCACTGCTTGTCATTTTGAAGGTTTACTTGTCAAGACGTACACAGGCAGTGCTTAAGCCATACCAAAAAGAAAGAACATTAAAAGCAATCCAAAAAATGAAGACCATCTTTGCCAAAGGGAGTTACTCTGTCATTTGTGGCAAAAGGCACTGGTGCTGCTGATGCCATCCAAGTAGAAAAGAGAAAACAAACAATCCGATTAAAAAATGGGCAGAGGAACTGAATGGACATTTCTCTGAAGAAGACATACAGATGGCCAACAGGTACATGAAAAGGTTTCAACATCACTGATTATCATGCTGTGCTAAGCTGTTTCAGTCGTGTCCAGCTCTTTGTGGCCCTATGGACTGTAGCCTGCCAGGCTCCTCTGTTCATGGGAATTCTCCAGGCAAGAATACTGGAGTGGGTTGCCATGCCCTTCTCCAGGGGATCTTCCCTGCCCAGGGATCAAACCCACGTCTCTTATGTCTCCTGCATTGAAACTAAATAGACATTTCTCTGAAGAAAACATACAGATGGCCCACAGGTACAGGAAAATGTGCTCAACATCACTAATCATCAGGAAAATGCAAGTCAAAATCACAACAGCTATCACCTTACACCTGTTAGAGTGACTATTATCAAAAAGATAAGAGATAGCAAGTGTTGGTGAGGACGTAGAGAAAAGGGAAGTTTTATGCACTGTTGATAGGAAAGTAAATTGGTGCAGCCACTATGGAAAACAGAAGGGAGGGTCCTCAAAAATTTTTAAATAGAACTACCATATATGATCCAGCAATTCCACTCCTGGGTATTTATCTAAAGGAAACAAAAGCATTAACTTAAAAGATATCTACATACCAATGTTCATTGCAGCATTGTTTATAATAGTCAATATGTGAAATTAACCTCGGTAGCATATATATGTGTGTGTGTATAAATATGATATATATGAATATTATTTAGCCATAAAAAAGAAGAAAGTCCTGCCATTTGTGACCACATAGATTGACTTTGAGAGTGTTACACTAAGTGAAAAATTCAGACAGAGAAAGACACATACTGTATGATCTCACTTATAGATGGAATCTATAAAAACAAAATTCAGGGGGGTATGACTTCAGAGACTGGGATTTTCATATGTACACTACTGATATTATGTATAGAATAGATAATTAATGAGAACCTTCTGTATAGCACAGGGAACTATACCCAATGCTCTGTGGTGACTCAAAGGGGAAGGAAATTTTAAAAAGAGGGAATATACATATGGCTGATTCACTTTGCTATACAGTAGAAACTAACTCAACATTGTAAAGCAACTATACTCCAATAAAAATCTTTTAAAAATAGAAATAAAATAAAAAATCAAGACTCACAGAAACAGAGAACAGGGTATGCGGGAGGGGGGAAATGGGTGAAGGTGGTCAAAAGGTACGCACTTTCAGTTATAAGGTAAACAAGTCCTGGGGATGTAACATACAGCCTGGTGACTAGAGTTAACAATAATGTATATTTGATAGTTGCTTCAGAGAGTAAATCTTAAGAGTTCTCATTACAAGAAAAAATATGTGTAACTACGTGAGGTAACGGATGTTTACAAATCTTGTGAATATTTGAATATTTCACAATATGTGCATATAGCAAATTCTTATGTTGTACATCTTAAATTCATATGTTATATGTCAATTATATCAATAAAACTGGAAAAAGGGAATAGAAAAATATAAATAAAGGTAATATAGGTTTCAAAAGAGAGAAAGAAAAATTTATTATCCAGATTTTCCACCTTTTCCCACTAACAGGCAAGAGCCCACTCTCAGACCTTCCTGAGAGGAGGTTCCTGCAGGTGGGGAAAAAAGGAAGGTTCATATGCCCCCTTCCTGGGGGGCATATGCACCCTGTCTCGCTGGCCTCCCAAGCAGCTGCTGTACACTCAGAGGTGGGAGATCAGTGCTATGATTTCCAATTCCTGATGTCCCCAGCAGCACTCATCAGCTGCTAATCCCAGAGGAAAGATGGTCCAACAAGCAATGGACTGCGTCCATCAACCACGACAGCACAGAAGCCAGAACCACGGCCAGCCCTTGATTACATCTTGGAGTCTGCTTTTTATTCTCACCCAACTTTCCTTTTAACATCTACTGCCTTATTTTTCACATCCTCACTGAGGGATCCCCAGACTGTTTATCAAGCACTTCACCCACGCTGCCTGCACAGCGCTTGTCTCAGTCTAGACTTCCCTCCAGATCTCCTGCGGCTAAAATGCGCTCGGTGCCTTTCATTTTACCGCAAGAAAAGGGTCAGTGGTAGAAAGGAGCTGACATAACACTTCCCCAAATAACTCCTGGGTCAAAGAGGAAATCAAATCACAGTTGCAGCATTTTTAGGAAGAAAAATAATATTGACAGAACCACATATTAAGATGCACAGTGTGCAGTCAAAATTTATTCAAAGGAAAACCTGGTTTTAGAAATGTCTTAAATATTAAAGAATGAAAATAATCTGAGCAGAAAATGGAAGAAAATATTAATAAACATGACTTTAGGAAAGAGAAAAGGAATACAAGTATGGCTAAGAAAGAAATTAATATTGTAAGGGAATATTCATGTAACTTGATGTTAATACATGTTAGAGTGTCAGTGTATTAGAAAATTTTCTAGAATATTTAAATGGAAAAAAAATGACCCATCAAGACATATTCAACTAATATGCCAATTGAAATTGGAAAGATAAAAAGAATACCATTTAAAAAATCACCAACCCTAGGTGGTATATAATTCCTGAGTTTTCTGGATTGTTTCAGAGAATTTGAAAAGCTGGAAACCTTTCTAACTAATTTTATGAAGTTGGTAGAAACATGATATCTGAAACCTGACAAAGTCAACACAGACATACACACATACATTATATAAATATTAATAGCTTGTATGAAACACAGAGGTCACAAATATAGTGTGTCATATGATCTAGCTAAGTATTAAGAGAATAATTCAAAATGGTCAAGTAAGTTTTATTGCAAGAATACAAAAATCATTCCATATTAGGAACTGTATAATTCACTAAGAGACCAAAGGAAAACAGATGACCATCTCGACAGATGACTAAAGGACATTTGACAAAATTTAACTTTCATATCTTCATTTTAAAAAGTCAGAGTGAAGTTGGAAAAAAATTTTTTTCACTAAAATGATAATGATTATATCTATTAACAATCAATAATCAGCTTCATACATAAGACTCAAATAATAGAGGCACTCCCTTCAAGGTCAGGAAAAAGATAGTGATGCCTGCTACCACCACAATCATTTTACATTGTTATAGAAGCTCTGGTCTATATAACCAGACAAAGAACTGTTGTAAAATGAGACATTAATATTAGAAAGAAGGAGATAAAACATTCTTAGCAAAAGATGTGATTATTCATTTGTAAAATTCACAATACTTAATTGAGAGACCATTAGAATTTCCTGAAACCAGTTACAAGACAGAACAAATGCAATAGCACCCCAGCATAAAACAGAAGAATTCATAAAAGATAGTAATAAACTAAGAATAAATGCGTCAAGAATAAACTAAGAATAAATCTAAGATTTTTAAAAAAGAAACTGTAAATTCCTGAAGGATATAAAAAGAGTGCTGAATACATACACAAATATGCAGTATTCATAGATGGAAAAATAATGCCAATTATTTATAAGCTGATCTATAAATATTATGGGGCTTCCTAGGTGGCACAGTAGTAAAGAATCTGCCCATCAATGAAGGAGATCCCAGAGACATGAGTTTGATCCCTGGGTCAGAAAGATCTCCTGGAGTAGGAAATGGCAACCTGCTCCAGTATTCTTGCCTGGAAAATTCCATGGACAGAGAAGCCTGGCAGGCCACAGTCCATGAGGTTGCAGAGTCAGACACAACTGAGTGACTAAGTGCACACACACATTAATATTATGCAGTTCCATCCAAGCTTTCTCTTGTCATTATTGTTTTAAAATATTCTTTACTGTTATTGCTGCTATTGTCATTGTTGTTGAAATTTTTAAATGAATATGAAGTTCACTTGAAAAAATAAACATGGTAACTAAAAAATTATTAAAGAAGTGTAAGGAGGGAGGACTTACACATGGTATAACCTGAACTTGTAATATTAAATCAATTAGTATGCAGCTAATGATGATGTTGGTGGAGGGTGCAAGGTGCACAAAATTGTCCAAGATATTGTTATTCTCAAGGAGATCCCATTCTTTTTAGGGAACTAGACATAAAAATGAATAAGTCAGTTAAAGCAATAACACCAATTGTACCAAAAAAAAACATTAAGACAAAGTGCTCTAATGATGCAGGAAGGGATTTCCTCCTCTCCTTTTGGAAGGCTGGGAAGCCCTGCAAAAGCAGAAGCTGGTCCATGTTTGGGGCTCACTGGTGGTAAAGGGTGGCGGTCCAAGAACTGGAGGGATACAAGCAAGGTCCAAGAACAGATTGCTTTGAAAAAAGAGCAGTAGATACTGAAGGCTATGCTGCTAGAATGGAAATCTATATCCAGATCTGAATATCTTTGGGAGGCAGGGGTTCAGAGGGCTAAAAGGTATTTTTAAGTAAATCTGGATTCCTGCGTTTCATGCCCAGAAGTGTGATTTGCTTTGCGGTTGATTCAGGGTCACAACCAGGGTTTCAAGTCACTCTTTTAGGCTATAGGTAGCTATGAAAACAAAGATGTTATACCATTCTGGCCATGTTTCAGAAAAATTACTCTGGCAGTTGGATGGAGATGGACTGGAAGGGAAAGACGCTGGAAACAGTAGACGAAACTAATTTTCAGAGAGGAAATATACTTGCCCTAAGCTGGCATCACAGGCTAATGGCAGAGCCATGGGTCTCCTACTCCCAATTCAGTGCCCTCCACCCCACATCACAGGGTGAGATGGAATGTCTAAATGATGGCTAACAGTGTCTAAGGTATGTCATTTCCCAAAGGCAACAGCTGCCCATGGACCTGATAAGACAGACCCTGACCACCTCTAACTGTAAAATAATCCTTGTAAACACGAGTTGGTTGAATGTTTTCTAAAAAGAGAGCAAGTAATGAACAATACAGAGAAGTTTAGCAAGAAGACTCCTGGAGATCCTCATTTTACAAAGCAGGATGCACAACAGAGAATTCTTCAAAGTAATGTGAGGAATTTATCTATGTTCACAGATCACATCCGCAAGATGGATATGAATCTCTAAATCTGCTTTTCTCTTCCTTCTTCCAGGAAGCTTGGGTTATTCAAGTAGAAGAGTATGTGGGTAGGTGTGTGCACACACGTGCATCCTGTGCACCTTTTAGATCCCTGATGTCATTAGAAAAGTGTTTGAGAAATCCAACAGACTGGCTCTCCAACCTACACCCACAAATGATGAAGGAGCTAGGATCTCTACAAAATCTATTGTATTCAGTATTTCGTACTAGTTATGCAGGACCTAAGGGAGATTTCACAATGTTAAGAAGACAGTATCTTTTCACTTGTTTTTAAATTTCTATCAGATGAGTCAGGAATATTGCCCTGAAAAGAAATTATTTCTTTGCTGATTAACTTGACATTCAGTTTCCTTGTCTAAACCCAAGATTATGACATGAACAGTTAATATCATTGCTTTGGAAGCGCAGAGGAAAAAAAGACGCAAACAGGGAATGGAAAGAGGGAAGAAGAGAGGGGATAACAGGCTGCTTCTTTTGATTTCTCTTATTAATGTTCAATATGTAAGAACTAAATATTTCCCAAAATGATGGTGATGGCAACCAAGAAAGAGTCAGAGAAGATATAAGGACAGTCATCCCAAGGTGACCCTAGACCCAGACCCAAATTCAATCCTCCAGGCTCAGACTTTCATTTCAGTGAGCTAATGAACAATTCTACTATGAGGGTGTGCAGTAAGTGCCAACCTGGGTCTAGGAAAAACATGAAACACCCCTTGGGTCCCCATCCCTTGGAGTCTGGATCTATACTATGATAGCCAGATATCCATAAGAACTTTAAAACTTAAAAACATAGTGGACAAGGCATTCTGAGACTGTGGAGGTCAAAGTCAATAATATTTAGCAACATGGGAAAATAAATGTAGGAAAAAAATCAAACTCGATTAAGGCTCTGGTTACCCCATCCTACCTAGTGGGAGTCCTCAGTATTCCTCACTCTCTTAGTGCTCTCTAGGCCAGAAATCATTAGTTATTCTTCTGCATTCAGCCAGTCATATACATGATCCAATAGGGATGATTTTAGTACAATTAATGTAGTTAAGGGAAAACTGACTGAATAATGTCCATCCATTTTTAAAACCATTTCAGAAGGTCATCACTAGTCACATCTGTGCACTTTTTCACTCTCCGTCTCAGTCTCTGCACATCTGGACTCACCTTGACTCTCTCCAGCATCACTGCATGCTCTTCGACATTTCTTCTTGATGCAGTGTTATGTAGATGGGCAGAAAGAGATATCTAGGTCCAAATTCTGCCTCTAAGTGTGTATTCTCAGATAAGTTGCTTAACTGCTCAATGCCTCAGTTTCCTCCTTATAAAATAAGCACTACCATATGTGATTGTTTGTCAAAGATCAAATGAGGTCCCCCATGTGAAGCATGGCATCTGGTAAGTGCTTTTATTTTAGGCCCGGCGTCTGTTAAGTGCTTTAAATATAATATCAATGTTGTCAAACTCTAATGAATACAAGAATCACCTAGAGCTTGTTGAAATTCAGATTCCTAAGTACCAAACACAAATCCTCTGATCCCATAGGCACAATAAGAGGCCCAGGAATCTTCTTTTAGAGAAACTACATCAGACAGTACAAAAAGTCTATAGACCACATCCTGAAAAACTCTCCTACAAGTGTCACTCCCTACACAATACAATATAAGCACAACAGGTGGGCAGGTCAGCTCTCAGAAGCTGAGACCTCCAAAGCATCCTAAAGTTCCATGATTAAGGAAGACAGATTACAACATCAAGAGAATAGCTGAAGAGATAACAGCCCAGGAATCTCTGAGATCTTTCCTCCAAAGCCGTCAGTGACAGCCAGGGAAAGGGTGCCAATTTCATCCTCTTGTCTCTTTTTATTTAGTGAAGTTATTTTGTTCTGTTGCTACCAGTTACCAGGAGCCCAGCTTAATCCCAATCTGCCCATTCTGTTGACATTTCATGTCTCAGTGGAGAGGACATTTACTGCTTTCCCAGTGAACTGTGTGCCAAGAACAGAGCCCTCATTCTTGGCTTCAGATGCACATTCCAGCGGGAGCATCAGACTCCACAAAGACAGACCCTGCTGCTGAGACCCTCCAGAAACTGGGAAGCTTGCGTGCTTCTTCACTGAGTCTTGTGATTTCTCTCATGAATTAGAGGGCTGTGCCAAGAGCTTTCTGCTTGGAGAGGCCCCCAGTTCTGGAGCCCTAACCTAAAGGGGTCAAGAAAGACCTGCAAGAAAGAACTCAGGGACAATTCACAATGGTGGTACAGAAGAGTGGGTTCCGATAAGCAGGAACCAAGAACCAGGGGAAGTCGCATGGTCTGTAAACAGCTCCCAGTGAGGATGGCAAGGTCCCTCTGTCGTTCCTCACACACTCCTCAGCAACCTGGAAAGATACAGCCTCGAGGGGAGCTCAGAAGGTTGTGAGTGATTCACATTCCTGCTGTCCTCTGCTCTTTGCTGTGGGATAAACAGCCCCAAACTCAGCTTCCTGGCAGAATGTGACCTGTCCTGTCCAATTTCCTCAGTAGTTGTATAAGCAGCCGAGACACCCTGCGAGCTGACCCTGTCTCTGCCTCACCTCCAAAGGTGGCCTAGAGATAGCCCTTCATTTCCTCACTGCCCTTGGTTAGTCCAGCTGTCAACCAAAGTGAATCATGAAATATCTCACCAAAGCACCTTAAACCACATAAATGGAGAAAGAGAGCAAGAGAAAAAAATGGGAGAACTGAGGGTTTTTTTAAATGTTACCCTCCTTTTGTTGATCCATATATTTATATAGACTTGCTGGTACTTAATAAGAAAGAGTATTTTTTATTTAAAAAATCACTGTTAAAGAATGAGGTGGCATAGCACAATGATTATGAACACAGGTATTAGAATTATGGATTCTAAAATATGCTACTTACTAGTTAAGTATTTTGGAGCAAATTATTTAAATCTCTTAAGCCACTGTTTTCCTATCTGTAGAATGAATACAATATTAATATCTATTAACAGGGTTATTTGAAGGAGAGCACAGCAACCCCTCTAATATTCTTGCCTGGAGAATCTCCATGGACAGAGGAGCCTGGTGGGCTACAATTCATGAAGGTGCAAAGAGTTAGACATGACTGAGCTGCTAAGCAGAGCACGCACAATAGAGCTGTTGGAGGGAGAAAATGATACAGTCTCTATAAAGTACTTACATAATAAGTACTCAATTAATTGCACTGATGTTATTTGTGGTAGCATGCCCCTTTATATATGAAGATACACTTGCCAAGTAGACATTCACAGATCTGCAGTCCTAAAGTAGGATGACTTATCTGGTAAACCTACTCCCCTTTCACACACACACACACACACACACACACACACACACACACACACACACACACTTGCTTTGCTGAGTCTCCTGCCATTATGGTACTTGTGGGTAAAAGGGGTAAAGAGGACAATATGGGAACTGATACAGTCCATGATGCTGACCTCATTTAGCACCTCTTGCATCAAACTGCAGGTAAGCAGATACTATGAGCTGTAGTTATCTAGAATCCATGGCTGTAGAGATGGGTCCTATAACCCTACAGCTCTGGAAATAAGAATATAAAATTCCCCTTCTAGAGATAAGAATATTCCCAAGACTTTTTAGTGATTAGTGACTTTATCAATGAGACATCACATGCATACACACACACTCCAGAAGTAGGAATGTTAACAGAAATATTGGAGAGGTTCTTCCAACCTACCCAACTCACTGGGAAGTCAGCTACACAACACTCTTATTGCCCAAGGAGGAATTCTTCCATCACTCTCCATTGGATAACACTTGACAATCACTGTCATTGTGAACAACTGTAACTGATAAGAGAGTGTTGGAATGAAAATAAATATATAACTTATCAGACTCTAAAGAAAACTTAAAATAAAATTGCTCTCTTCTTTCTTTTCTAACACACACACACTTGTTCTGTTTCACTGACTTTTGCATCACTCCAGTATCTTTGACAGTTTCCCTCTCACGAAGAACCTGAGGCCCCAGGAGATCTTTTTCTGTTCACAATCAAGTCAGGTCTTGTACTCCTATTTTTCTTCTGCTTCTCTCCTATGCAATCCCCTATCTGTGGGGTTCTTTTATGTCTACTGGGCTCCTTTGTGCTCTCTGTTGAGTACTGCAGCTACCTCCGTGGAAGACAACTTCCTCCAAGCTTTGCCGGAACCAATAGGTTGATATCCTTGAAGTTTCCAAAGCATGTCCACTAAGGTCCTCAGTCCACTGACACCACACCCAAGTGGGATCCATATCTCTTTTGTGGACTTGCCTTGCCCAGTGGATACCAACACAATCCTGCTGTGCAAGAATGTGGTACAGAGAGTTTCATGAAGGACTCAATTTTCACCCTCTTTCCCATTCTCCTAGGACACAGACAGTACTCCATGAAAAGCTGGGCCAGAAAAAAGCCACATATAATACAAATCATTCATAAATCTCCTTCTCCCCTCTGATGGCCAATGGACTGAATCTCTTTCACCAGATCAAGTGTATCCAGTTGACTGTTTTTTTTTTGCGGGGGCGGGGGATGAGTTTTCTCTTGGGAGGCTCATTAGGCATTTATGCAATTACATTTCTGCCCTACCAGAAGTCCCAGCATGTCTCTGAGAGTATGCTAAGATCAAGCTGAAACCTTCCCAAATACTAAGATAAAAGTAATTTTTTTCAATCCTCCTACTTCTCATATGATTTCTAAAGCTCTGAATCTGAACTTCACCTATGAGAAAAAGAAAAAGAGATCCCTGATACTCATTATCCACAAAGCCCACCATTTTAAAGGTGTGAATGAACAAATGAAAGGTTGAGAATGTGAAATATGCTTTCTCAACCAAATGTTGACTCTAAAGCAGCCTTGATATCAAACTATATTGCCTTTGATCTTCCCCACCCCACTTTTTTGTATCTTACTATTCACCCTGCCCTTGGCTCTCTGCCAACTGGATGGGCACTGCCCTGGCTTCCCTCTGTTCTTACCCAATAGTGGCTTAGTCTTAAAATTTCCTGCTGATAAACACATTTCAAAATGTATCTGTGAGACTTCTCTGGCCATCCAGTGGCTAGGAATCTGTGCTTCCAAGGCAGGGGGCCCAGGTTCAATTCTTGGTCTGGGAACTGAGATCACATATGTCCTGTGGCTCAGCGAAAAAGTGAAAAAAAAAAAAATTTTTAATGTATCTGTCTTGGGTTCAACTCCCACAGGCCCTGAGCCCCTAAAACTAGATAGTTAATCTCTCATTATAAGGGTGGAATGAAAAACTAACCCTCTCAGGTTTCACAGTTACAACTAAAGAGAGTATTTGAGAAGCAACAGCTTCACCTGAAGGCCTGGGGGAGTGGTGCGGAACAGGAGTGGGGGTGATGGGAAAGCTACAACAGGAATACTGGACCTCTCCCTATTGCTCACCACCCTCCAGTGTTTGCAGAGCCTGTCTTATTTTTATTGTGATCTCTTTCTTCTTATCTCCAGCAGAAGGTAAACAAAATAATCACCAAAACAAACATTCCATCATTTGCTTTCACTTTTGTGGTTTTTTCCATTAGTCCTCATTTATCCATTGTTTCTGACCCTTGTCATTTTTACTACACCAGCCACAACTTGAATGAACTCTTCAGAGTCCCAAGCAGTGGATCTTTGCCCCTTTTTTTCCCCATGTCTCTGATACTTTCACTCTGATAATCATTATTAAAATAGGAAAATATTTAGCTCTGATTTCTTGGAATCTTCTGTGTAAGCATATCTGCAGGTATGTGGGAGATCAAGGCCCTTGGGTGAGTCCACATAAACATATGATCCAAAGAGGAGATACAAACTTCCGTTTCGTTAAACCCCAGAGCCAGAGTTCTCTTCCCTTCACTTAAAATCTATCATGTCTGTCAGAGAAGGTTTCCTGAGCCTTTCAGTAAGTAGGCTTATGTCAGCATTATCTCTCATTAGTGAGCCCAGCATTATAGTTGGAAGAAAGTACTTGTTTTCAAAAATTATAGTTGATTTACAATGTTGTGTTAGTTTCTGGTGTAGGGAGAGCTCATTTTTGAGATGACAACATACAGAGACAGAAAAAGGAGACCTGATTTCACAGTAATGAGATAACCCTCACTAACGTATTTCCTTTCCATTTTTGTGTAACTGAAAGTGCATGTCCTTCAACAAAAAAA
This sequence comes from Cervus canadensis, assembly GCF_019320065.1. Lineage (NCBI taxonomy): Eukaryota > Metazoa > Chordata > Mammalia > Artiodactyla > Cervidae > Cervus > Cervus canadensis. Next base: position 32,174,855 of record NC_057391.1, read on the forward strand.
AAGTAATAAAGCACTTCTCAACCAGTCTTACCCAATGCAACTTAACCAGAAAACTTCTTTCTTTTCACTACCCTTTATCAAGAAACTATGTAAAAAACAGTGTTTGACTTATGTGAAACATTCAGCAGTTCCTCATATGGGGATGGTAGTGAGAATTTCTAAGCTTTTAGGCTGTAATAAGGTCTGGGTGACTCTTTCTTAGCCTTTTGATCATTTGATTTATCACATGACTTGCTCACAGTCCACAAAGGTCATGTTAGAGCCCAGTTAGAATTTTCTTTAAGATCCCTAAATTTCTCAGTAAGATTAGGAAAGAAAACTTTAATTTGCACCTCTGGCCAATACTTTCCTTTTACTCCATAGTCTTCATCTCTTTTCTCCAACATATTAGCACAGATTCAGTTTCTCTATGAACCAGAAAAGGCTAAATAAATTGCTTCAGTGTCTGAAGCATTATAAATGCTGATGGATGTCTCAGTGTAAGAGGTCTGGAGCTGGAGTGGTTCTCCACAGAGCCAGAAACACAAGTCCTTTCTACCTTATTGCCCCTCTGAGTATAACCTTAGCCTGGTGATCCAAGATGGCGGCTGGGACACTTGAGGTGGCAGGATGGAGGGAAGGATGAAGGAAAGGGCAACCATACTATCCCTGAAGAAGTTTCTCAGAAGCTGCTACACAACATTTCAGTTTATACCCCAGTGAACAGAACCTAATAATATGGCCAAACCTAGATGCCAGGGAGTGAGATTGCCATTCTGAAAATAGTATCAGCAGGTAAAAGTCAGAGGTTCTATCTCCATGGGAAAAGGAGGTCACTAGCAAACCCATTTGTGTTACCAATTATTATAATATTCAAATCACAAAAAATTTCCAATTAAGAGATGAATCTGGCTAAAATGCTGGCACTAAATCAGAAGACTCAGTGATAGATTCTAAGGTGAGAAAGAGAGGGAGGCTGAAACAGAAAAATAAAATTGGAGGAGGTGGCCTTTGAACATGAGGGAAGGAAAGAAGCTGATAGTAAATTTAATAATTATTTAGAACCTACCAGATATCAAACCCTAAAGCCATAGAAATTAAAAGTTGATCACACTGTAGAAAAAGACAAATAAATCCATGGAACAGATCAGAGTCTAGAAACAGGGCTGTATATACACGGAGGAAAAATGGATTATTTAGTAGTTTGAAGACAAGGGGCTATCTTTTCAGGAAAAAATAGATCACCTTCTCTTATAACTTGGGTATTCTAGAAACACTACCTGAAGCAAGACTCTCATGCTAATGCTTTTTGAAAATGCAATGCCATAAGTGAAAGAATAGGGCAAAGAAGTGATAAAACGAAGGGTGGGGAACCAGCATGAGGTGATGGGCTACTGAGCCTCTACTGCTTCATGATGAGACACAGCCCATCACTCATCCATGCAGGATGTCCACAGACACACTACATAAAACAGTGCCTCTGAACTGTTTGCTGGGAGAACAAATAGAGTGTTCATCTGCTGATTTCCTTCTGTCTCCTATTTTCTACCAGCCCCCAGTGCTCACTGACACCCCATCTTATGCTGTGTACATTAGATTTCACAGTTTCCACCAAACAGTTTCCAAATAACATGTTTCTATAAGTAGAGCAGCAAGTTGTTTTTCAAAACATATTTCTTTAGGGATTCATAATGGAGTCTGATTGGCAGCTTTAGAAAAATAGAATTGTTTGCATTCAATTTCCCTTCAATAGCTACGGCTCACCAGCCAAAGGCAGTTAGAGATGTTAGAATTCACATCAAATGCTAAAGGACCCATCCTTTTGCCTTTAATATTACGAAATGGAGCCGGTAAATATCTTCTGGGTACTCATTTCCTCATCCCAGAAGTTGGGGAAAGAAGAGAGGGCAAAGGAGCTTTCCATCCCCCAGGGCAGAATCACTCCTACCTTCTACTGAGAAATCCAGTTTCAGATCAGTAATATCCATCACTCAATGCTTATTGAACAAGAAGCTCCAGGCACAAGACACTGCTAAATCTCTATGCTATTCTAAATTCAACTGGGCTAGGCTTGCCTGTTTTTCAATATTGGTCATGACTGACAAGAGGGAAAATAGCTGCACAAGCCAGAAATATGAAAATAATTGAGCACTTCTGAAAGTTATTATTAGTTTGGATTTGATTAGTTTATTAGTTTGGATTTTATTTCTACTTGAGGCAAAAAGTCAAAAATCTCGAGTAAAGTTTGACTTGACCTATGCTGTTGATGCTTTTGAACTGTGGTGTTGGATAAGACTCTTGAGAGCCCATGGACTGCAAGGTGATCTAACCAGTCAACCCTAAAGGAAATCAATCCTGAATATTCACTGGAGGAACTGATGCTGAAGCTGAAGCTCTAATACATTGGCCACCTGATTTGAAGAGCTTACTCATTGGAAAAGACCTTGATGCTGGGAGAGACTGAAGGCAGGAGGAGAAGGGGACGACAGAGGACAAGATGGCTGGATGGCATCACCAACTCAATGGACATGAGTCTGAGCAAACTCTGGGAGATGGTGAAGGACAGAGAAGCCTGGCATGTTGCAGTCCATGGGGTCGCAAAGAGTCGGACACAATTGAGCAAGTAAACAACAAATGCATCATACTTAATAGACCCAAAATCAAAATAACAATGACTGAGAAGAGTTCCCTTTAGGTCTTCACCCACTAAAACAGGAGCTCAAAGCAGCAGAGATTTGTGTCCATTTTGTTAACCGATTTATCCCAAGTCCTTGGAACAGTGCCTGCTACATAGCAAGTGCTCACCTAACAACGCAATAAACAAATGACTTTTGTAGGAGAATGCATATTTCTCATCTCAGTTGGACCTCTAGTGAACAAAATAATGAATTTCATGCATACCACTCTTTTTTATATCTATTTGCTTTTTTGTGAGTTTGAACCTGGTATCCCAGCACAATTCTCCATTTCAAGAAACAAGGAGAAATCCACTGAATTGAGCAAAGAGTTTCTGATGTTTCCTAGTCTTTGATTTATTAAAATTTGGAAACACAGCTCATGATTTGGAAACACAGCTCCTTTACATGAAGGTTTTGTCTTTACATCTTAAATAGGCCAAGTTTAAGAGCAAATGAATTTACATTTCTTAAACCAGCAAAGAAACTAACTCTAATTTGGACCAAAAAAATGGAAATCTATTGTATGAACAAAATTTGGTAGCCTACATAATTAAGGGGAAAATCAAATAATGAGATTGAGAAAGAAAGGGAATTAAGGCAGTTCTGGTCATTATAAGGAGCAAAATTAATGAACAGAATTGTTGGGTATGTCTGTCTGGGGAGAATCAGCTACAATGGTCATCCTGTTCAACCCATGAATCCCAGGGAGAAAGGTTAAGAAAGTGTAAGGCCCCTTAAGAGATTCCCAACAATACTGTGTCAAAGAGGAAATGCAAGTCTCAAAGCAGGGGACTATTACCAGCATCCTGGGGAATGGACCCTGAACAGGCAAAAACCAACATTCCTTATAACAGCCTTCACTAACCTAGTGACTTCTCCCCATATTTGACCTACAATTATAAATTGAATCTCACCATGAACTTTTCTCTACCCAAAGAAAAGAACACAACTGCTCTCCATGGAGCTGAACTCCAATAACATGTCCAAATAGCAACTGAGAAAGTCTTGAGGAGGCCAAAAAGATGAAAACAGTCCATGCTGCAAAATTTATACACAACTTCTTGAGACTAGTGTTGCACCCAGGAAGTACCCATGCCCTGTGAACTGGAACAGTTCTGAAATATATCACCAAAGCACCCTACTTAAATAGCTAGAACCTTTAAGAATGGAGTTGACAAAAGCAGATTCACCTATTTCCCTGCTATGGATTTTACTGGTACTTAGTGTCTTTGGACTTTTGAAAATATAGGAAGTTCCTGCTTAATATGGTGCACAGAACCATAAAAATGACTGTGCAGGCTGACCATGCAAAGTGATCTGAATAATCAATAGGAAAAATTAAAATTATTCCACAGCTTATAAAGAAGTTTCATCAAAGCTTAAATCTTTCTTTACTATTGGTTATAAGTAGTATAGGAAATGAAAAGAGTGTAAAACTAATATTTACTTAGTATACCATAATTTAAAACTTAGAATCATTGAATACTAGAATATTTTATTTCTTAGACAAATACCATATAATATCCCTTATACGTGGAATCTAAAAATAAGACATAAATGAACTTATCTATGAAACAGAAACAGACTTACAAATATAGAGAACAGACTTCTGGTTGCCAAGGGGGTGGGAAGGATTGGGGGTTTGAGATTAGCAGATGCAATCTAGTGTATATAGGATGGATAAACAACAAGGTCCTACTATAAAGCACAGGGAACTAGATCAGTAAACTGTGATAAACCATAACAAAAAAGAATATGAAAAAGAAAATGTATGTATATATACACATGTGTATATATCTGAATCACTTTACTATACAGTAGAAATTAACACAATGTTATAAATCAGCTGTACTTCAACTAAAAAATTAAAATATTTTATTTCTTTGTAAAAACAAACTCCACATGAGATTGAACCAAGTTTGATTTTTTTCCTCTCATAGCATAACTACAGAATAGGTTTTTCCTTTCTCTGCCTTGACAAATTGCCCTAAATTTTTCTAAATTTGGGTCAGCTTCCAACATTTCATCCTTCGTGCTTTCAATATTGTGAAATATCTCCAAGAGTTCCTTTAATGTGAACATTTTTTTCTTTGCTGGCGTCACTTCCTCTAGAACATCTTGATCCTTTTCTTCTCAGATGCTCTCCTCCTTTATAAGTTCATCTTCACTAAGTTCCTCTGACTGCATTTCTAGAGTGCCTTAGTGGCACAATCAACCCCTCAGTCAGTGACTGCTTCTTTAACTCTGTTTATCTTTGATTTGAATTTCACTTCCAGTATTATCCAATTTTGTTCTTTGCTGCATTTTTTATCTTTGTTGGCCAGTTTCCTCTTTAATTACCCATATTTGTAAAATTTTGCTTGATAGGTATGTGATAAGGAGCCAACATGATTGGGTGCATTATAACGTACATCTAGACTGAAGAGGTAGCAGCAAAATTTGTTCTTTATGCAATTCTTCATAGTTACTATACCATGGAAACTGAAACGTGAACTGTGCTGTTGGAGGACTAGTGTAATTTAAGTAAACCATGGTAACTGAAATCCATACATGTCAGAACAATACAAAGTGAGGACTGTCTGTGTTATAAAATATTCTGCTAAAAGCCATTAAGCAGGTCCTGAAATCTCTTATCTTTGTTTTCATATTTGGGGTGAATTCCTAGATAGGAAACCAAATATCATGTCTTATCAGTATTTGCTTATAATGGCTGAGTGGCTTATATTTGACAACTGAATTGGAATTATCTAACAAATCTTATTGTTGACCTTCTGCCAAATACAAGTTCAAATTTGATATGTTGATTTCTCTTTTCTCCAATGAAAAAAGCTAATGTTTTGTTTATATGTATAAGATCAAAATCAACGAAACACTATTCTCACCTTTCAAAACCCAACTCAACTGCTACTTCCTCCATTGAGTCTGTCCTGGGCCTACGAGGCAGGTGAGCCCTCATGACAACTGACCCAGATCTGTGTCATGGCTTTCCACACACCACACTCTCTCGGGGGTAGACAGGAGCCCTTGAAGGACAAAGATTTATTCTTGTTCATCTTTATATCCTTCATACCCAGCACAGTACCCAGTCCATATCAGATGCACAAATGTTTCTTGAATAAAGGAAAATCTTGAACTTTAAAAAAAAAATTTCCCTTTTTTTAGAAAACAAAAGAATGCTTCCTAGTATGGGATTCTAACTAAGAGAAAGACCTTGAAGAAATAAGCTGGAGATCCAGTTTGAATTCCTAGCATTTGCATTCAGGAGCACGAGAACCCCATTCCAGATTCTGGAGGGCACCTTGTGTGCGGTGGTCAGATGGGCCTAGGGAAGCCCCAAAGAGGAGGTAACTCAATATAACCTCCTATCCGCATAGGACCTCTGCTGACTCACTGACTTTGGTGTTTGGACGTTCGGAATCTATAATGGGTAACACATAGGGTGAGGCAGTTATGAAAAAAAAAAAATACGGGTCACATGATTCAGCGTATAAATCCAAGGAAAATGTTTTTTACATGAAATGAAGACAAGCATCTGTCTTGCTCCCCTTGCAAAGTACAGAATGTTCCATGTGGACTAATCAAACTTTATAGGCCTATTATGCATCTTTGTACATTTCCTAACAACCTGTCCCTCCCAGAGATGTTGTTCACTGGAAACTTGTCACTGCCTAAAGAGCCAGTGTTTTCTATAATGCATGGAATAAAATGGAAATACCACAGGGTTCATTTGACTTACTGAGGAGCAAGCAGGAAACAACATCCATACATTCCACATTAGGCCTTTTCTCTCACAAACACACGCACACACACACACACACACACACACACATACACACACACAGAGAGACATAAATCAGAGACAAAGGCAAGAAAGAATTTGGCTCACATAAAAAAATGAAATAATGCCTTGTGCAGCAATGTAGATGGACCTAGAGATTATCATACTAAGTGAAGTAAGTCAGAAAGAAAAATACCATATGATATCACTTATGTGTGGAATCTAAAATATGACACAAATGAACTTATTTACAATGAGAAACAGACTCACAGAGAATAGACTTACAGTTACTAAAAAGGGGAAACAGGGTGAGGGAATAATAAATTTTAAATATGGGATTAACAAATAAAATCACTATATATAAAATAGATAAACAACAAGAACCTGCTGTATAGCGCAGGGAACTATATTTGATATCTTAATAACCATAATAGAAAAAATATAAAAAATATATATGTATGTATGTATAACTGAATCACTTTATGTGAGAAACTAACACAACATTATAAATTAACTATACTTTAATAAAAAGCTGTCTAAAAAGTAAAGCTTATCAATCAAAAAAAAAAGGATTTGACCAAATTGTGGGTCAAAGTACACAAAACTCCTTTCATTAAATTGATTCATTTATCTGAAGATTCCCACAAATATTTAATAACATTCATCTGACAAAAGGGAATGTTGCTGCCATTTTACAGGGGGTAAAAAAGAGGAGACTCTTGATCTAATTGCACAGTGGAACAAAGAAGAAAAACAGCTCTGCTAAACCTGAACATGGACTACAATATAAATGCTATAAGAGAATCATGAAAGGCTGCACTTGATCTTAAAGGATGTGTTGGAGCTCATCAGACAGTCAAGGAGAGTGTATCCATGTGTATCTGCATACTGCAGGTAGGTACATGGAGATCTAGAGACGTGGGAGAGAAGACAGACATTTTCTGTACCCCACATCAAGGGTACAGCCTCAGCAAAGGCACAGAGATGGCTGTGCATGTCTTGTTGCCCAGCCAAAGTGTGAGATGATGAGTGAGCGGCAGGATTCACCGCTGGACAAAGCCAACTGAAAAGCCTCAAAGCATCATCACAAGAATAAAGTCTAGATTTCACTGTATGTACAGTATAACATGTGTCTCCAGATTGTCAAGGAGAAGTTATACTAAGACCTTGGTTCTTATTTGAAAGAATGCCTTTCTGCAGCAAACAAAAATGTCCTTTGGAATTTCTTGCTATTGCTGTTGTTGTCGGTGGTGGTGGTAATGATGGTGGTTTGGCTTGGGTTTTTTTGTTTGTTATTTCTGGCAGAAGCTGTGCTTCTGCCTTGCCCTGCTGGCCCTACTTTCATAGACTTAGCCACTCTGCTCACACATGCAAACCCAGAAGGACAACCTGGTAGAAAAGCAAGAATGTATCAATGGAAATAACTTGATACTGGAACCTTAACACCATGTTCCACCCAATGGTTCTTATGGATTGAGCCAAAAAGATCCGTGACCCATCTACACCACCAATTTCCACTTACTAAGGAAAAGATCTCAATGAAGGAAAAAAGGTAAAGAGAAGCATGAAAAAATCAAAATGGTAATAATATCTCAGTTACATTAAGGTGAAACATTTAACAGACATACATCCATAAATCTTTAAATATACTCATTGTGGAAGAAGAGCAGCAATAGAAAACTAAAACAAATCACTTCCAAACCTCACTGATAATGCACTGATAACAAGGCATCCTTTCCAAAAGCTGTGGAAATTTCAGCTCTTTGTGGGTAGGTCCAGTGGGAGTTTTTCAAAATGTCAAATATTCCATGGCAACAAAAATTCTTATATAATAGTGTTTTGAAGGAAATACCAGTAGCCCTTCATAGCTAGATTATTGTTTTATTTGTAAAGTAGACCTGAGACAAAGGTAAAAACCAAAGCATTCTTAGTATATAATGCTTGCCTGCAAGTTCGAAAGAAAGGAATTATATCTCTGTGTTAACCCATCAGGAGGACTGGCCCAAACTTGAACACAACTTTAATCTGCCAAGGCAAAAGCCTCTGACAATAGCCTCCCATAGACCACACAACAGGACTTCTGTCCTCAAGGCTCTGAAAATTTCAGGGCAGTGTGACCACCTCTCAACACTTGGACTTCAGACCTGAGATGGGAAGGCCTTGAACTGAGGGTCAGAGTACTCACTGTAAATCCTGCTCTATTTGGGCTTTGTGTCCATACTGAACTCTCTATGGTTTTCCTCTAGCATCTTCCTCAAGAGATGGGATATGCTCCACAAGACTGCTGCTCTGTACTCACCAGGAACAAAGTGAAAATGTGAGTGGAAAACAGTCAGTCACCAAGAATCCTTAATGAGAAATGTGATGCTCAAACAGCCTTAAGAAACAAACTGATGCCTTTCTTTCTACATAAGCAAAAACTGAGGCTCCTCAGAATCTTAAAAGGACTGCCTATTTTCTTGGTGATCATTTCAGTTGAGGTTGGAATCTGTTATATTATCTGATCATCAATCCCAAACAATATCTGATTTTTTTCTACCTATTTTTAAACCAACTGCTTTTAGTGAAAAGTTCATCTAGATATAAACTGCAATTCATTATGCTACAGCCATGGAAAGAACACAAAAATAACCAGGAATGAAGACTGGGCTATCTTTGCTGAGAGACAGACAGAACAATGAACAACAATGTCAGTGCCGATGATAAAAAACACCAGCTACGTGTTTTTAGGTTCACTTCCAAGCTGTTAATTATTGCTACACCCATCCTCGTGGTCTCAAAACCAAATCTGGAGCTTCTGAGAATTAATTCATGCCACTTCCCATGTGGGCTGGATGTGGCTGGGGCTCTGTGAACAGGATGGTGTGTAAGAGTATGGGCTCTGAGTCCAAACGGCCTAGGTTTACATTCTTCTCTCACTGTGTGATCAAATCCAAGGTATTTAACCCATCTGTGCCTCATCCACATTCTTCATCTCTAAAATAAAAATACACACCTGGGGTTCAAGTGAGGATGAAATATAAGGTGAATGTTTAAAAGTCTTCAAATACAGCTGCTGTGTAAGTGATGTAGTAAGTGCTGGTTCTACACTAATGGACGTGATGATAGTAATGGCCACACACTGGAAAAGGTCCCTGTCACCAAGTATCACTACCTCATTAGCCTTTTCAGACCTAACCCACAGAAACAGGATGTAAATAAGCAAATGAAGATGAAGGGTCACTTAGACCACTACACTGAACAGTTCAGTACAAAATGAATGAGGGTGTCATTCTTTTCTAATTTTGTTGCCTTTTACCAAACAAAGAAAAGAAAACTTAGAGACAGAAGTGAGGGTCAGAATGCACCATAACCCATTATGGTGTGCTCACATGCTTTCTCTCTCTTCCTATCATAACCCACTCATTTGACTCGCCATTTCTGTATCTCTACCTAATGGCTCCCCCCACAAAAATGGAGGTTTCCAAACTGTAGCCCCCAAGCTTGATCAGGAGAGAGATGGAGGGTTCTTTCCGCTCACACTTTGCCAAACCCAAACGCAAAAGAGTAGATCTTGATCCAGGGGTTGGCAGGATAGCAGGCACTCATTCCTGCCCAGCTTCCCACTGAAAAGAGTTACAGTGAACTGCTCACTAGTTACCTAAGATGCATGCTGCCATGCTCTGATGGAAACTGTATTTTTTTCTGGAGACACTCCTTACCACCATCTCCCATCTCATACCAGGAAACTATGTCCTTCCTGTGAATGTGGCTTTGACCCTGAACTGCTCCTCATGAATTTATTAGTTAATGATGGCTCCCCCAACCCTTTCATAGTGTTGGGGTGTGTGTGTGTGTGTATGTGTGTGTGTGTGTCTAAGTGAGGCAACCTCATCTCTGATCTCCACAATGTTTTACCCAAAAGGAAGAAATGGTGAATCAGAGAAGGTAAGTAACCAGCACAAGATCACAAAACCTGTTGTAACCCAAGTAAGCTTAAAGTTAAACCCTCTGTTTTCTCCACAATAACATGCTGCTTCCCCTGCATGACACTTGAGAGTAAAAGCAGAGTCCATCAACTGTTACAAAGCCACTTATTAATAAAATCTGCCGCCCAATTTCCCCAAAGAGTTCATTCCCTTTACAGACACAGACTTTACTCACTGAATTGCCAACAAAGAAGAAAGACATGGAGAAGGGTTCAAGTTTTGGAAGCCTCCCAGCAGCTTTTCAAGTCTCTTAGCCAAACACAATGAGCCCTGATCTGCATTGTTCTTACCCAACAAGGGAATGCCAAAGTATTTGTCCCTAACTTCATTCTGAGAAGACCAATTTGTCCTCCTAAACACATCTGTCAGTTCCTGAGGTTTCTCTCTATTTCTAGTTTCGAGTGTCAGACTTTAGGGCTTCTGCACCCTGAAAATGGCCATCTTCTCCCCACTGCCTGTCCACACCAAGAGTTTGGTTAAAGCCAGTAGAATATGCAGTAGCAAGAGGAATGTCCCCTTGTGACCTCAAGCTCCCTTCTTGGCTCAGAAATAAGCTGTGCTCCAGCCAGGAGATACTTTCTTTTCTTTTTCTTTGCTTTTGTAAATTTATTTTTAAGTTTGAATACAGTAAAAATCAGTTGTTTTTGGCTTACGGCTCACTAAGTTTTGACAGAGTTGTGTAACCACTGAAATCAGGACATGGGGCCATTCCATGTACCTTAAAAATCCCTGGTGATGCCCACTGGTTGTCAGATCCTCCTTTCACTCTTAACCCCTGTCAATGCCAACTATTCTCTGCCCCTGCAATTTTACCTGTTCCAGATATCACCTAAATGGAACCATACACTATGGAGCCTTTTGAGTCTGGCTTCTTTAACTTAGCACAAAGCAGTAGAGATTTAGCCAGGCCTTTTTTATATGAATAGTTCACCTTTTTTATTATTGAGCACTACTCTGTTGGATGAACTCCCCATGGTTTGTTTATCCATTCCCAAACTGAAGATTTGGGTGGTTTACATTTTCAGGTTGTTGTGAATAAATCTTCTCTTATATAATTTATAAATTTGCATACAGGTTTAATATAAACCTGTTTTCACTCCTCTGGTGCTAATACCTAAGTGTGCAATTAATGGCCATATAGTAAACGTATATTCAATTTTATAAGAAATTGCCAAACTATTTTCTGAGGGGTTGCATAATTTTTACATCCGTATCAGCAATGTATGAGAGTTCTAGTTGCTCCACATCTTCACCAGCACTTGGTTTTGTCAGGTTTTCTCTCTCTCTCTCTCCCCCTTCCCCCATCTCCCTCCTTCTCTCTTTCTCCTCTCCCAATAGGCCAATTATGAAACTGCTTATACAAAGATACTCTTGTGAAAAACGTGAAGGTCCATGGACTTACATGGGCAGTCATAGGCTTGGATAGCCCAAAGTATTTCACAGGGTCAGGAATAGCAGGGTTATCTATATGGCCTCAGTCAAAAAAGCCAGGACGCACAGGTTATACAATTCAAAAAGAGTTGCAATTTGAAACTCTCACAACATACAAAGCTAGGGATATTGCCTTATACATTTATTCACATAATACCATGCTTTATTCTTAACATACACCTAAACAAATGCATTCACTTTGCTTTACGAGCTTTCATATATTCCTCAGAGAATGTGGGCAGCCCCACTCATAAGGACTGTATAAATGGACAACTTCACTGCAGAGATGGTCAAAAGCCTTAGGCACACTCCATGAACAGTTAGAACCAAGGTAAAGAGGCTCAGAATGTACAAATTCCAAAATGATGGTTACATATTTTAAGAAAATGAGAAAACAGTATAAAAAGAATCCTTGAAGTCTGTCTATGACCTTACAGTGGTCTATGATCTTAAGTGGTTAAGAACCACTGTCCCAAAATATCCATGGTTTTTACAGGCAGGAGGTCATTTCTATCAACATCCTCCTCTTCTGAGCTGAAGAAAGGAACTCAAGAATCAGTTACTAGTGAAACCATGGAGAAACAACAGCTGCATGGCTTTATCAATTGTATTAATTTTCTAGGACTGCCATAGCAAGATACTATGGACTAAATGGCTTAAACAATAGGAAGTTATTTTCTCACAATTCTAGAAGCTTAAAGTCCAGGATCAAGATTTTGGCAGAATTGGTTTCTTCTAAAGAAAGAAAGATGGCTTACATATGGCCATCTTTCTCCACTGTCTTCACATAGACTACCCTCTGTGAATTCATGAAACTTCACACATGAAAATTCACACACTTTAAATACATGTATCATCTTACAGTTGCTATAGAAATCTCAGAATACCATATTTATGCATTACTAATTTGAAATTAACCACAACTGCTAAACCCACTGTCATATAATGCATTCATGAAGAAGCACATATATTGCTATATTACAATTTTAAACTATATTTCAATAAAGAAGTATTCTCCTTTGCAATCCTACATACTCTAAGTTTTTAAAAAATATTTTTTTCTGAGAAGGGTACTATAGGCTTCTCCAACTGCTAGGGTCCACAGCATAAACAGTATGATTGCAGCAATACATGGATATGGATTTATTTACCTCCAACCCTCACCACCGGGCCACTTAATCTTCACTGGTAGGGGCAGATCTATCCCAAATCCTCAGTTCAAACATGCTCTAAAGAGAAAATGAGAAGGTCAAGAATTCATCAGTTCGGTACAAGTTGACCTTGTTTGCAAGTTCTGTTTTTCCCTTGAAATATGTATTTCCTGTGACTATAGGCAGACCTCGGAGATATTGAGGGTTAAGTTCCAGACTAACACGATAAACTGAACATCACAATAAAGCAAATCATACAAAAATTTTGGTTTCCTAATGCACATAAGAGCTACATTAACACTCTACCTTAGTTTATTCAGTGTGCAACAGCATTATGTCTAAAAATCCAATGTATATACTTTAATCTAAAAATCTCCTGGCTAAAAAAATGCTAACCATTATCTGAACCTTCAGCAAGTTATATTTTTGCTGTTTGAGAGTCATACCCCATGTTGATGGCTGTCAACAGATTAGGGTGATGGTTGCTGAAGCCTGGGGTGGTGGAAATTTTTTAAAATAAGACAACAATGAAGTATGGCCCATCAATTTATGACCAGTTTCTCTGTAGCATTCAATGCTGTTTGATAACATTTTACTCACAGTAGAACTTTTTTTTTTTTTTTTAAATCAGGGACAGTCCTCTGAAACCCTGCCACTACTCTATCAACTAAGTTTAAGTCATATCCAAAATCTTTTGGTGACATCTCAACAATATTCACAGCACCTTCACCAGGAGTAGATTCCATCTCAAGACACCAGTCTCATTGCTTATCTGTAATAATCAGCTCCTCATCTGCTCAAGTTTGATGATGATATTACAGCAATTTGATCATACCTTCAGGCTCCACTTCTAATTCTCAGGCTATTTCCACCACACCTGCAGTACTTCCTCCACTGAAGGCTTGAACCCCTTGAAGTCATCCAGGAGGGCTGGAATCAACTTCTTTAAAACTCCAGTTAATGTTGATATTTTGACTTCTTCCCATGAATCACAGTGTTTTTAATGACATCTAGAGTAACTGATTTTTTCCATAAGGTTTTTCAATTGACTTTGCTCAGAACCATCAGAGAAATGACTATCTATAGCAGGTATAGCTTTACAAAATGTATTTCTCAAATAATAAGACTTGAAAATCAAAATTACTCTTTGATGCATGGGCTGCAGAATGGATGCTGTGTAAACAGGCATGAAAACAATCTTAATCTTGTTTTACATCTTCATCAGAGCTCTTGAGTGACCAGGTGCATTGTCAATGAAAAGTTATATTTTGCAAGGAATCTTTACTTTTTGTCCAAAGCAACACATCTCAATAGTGGGCATAAAATGACCAGTAAACAATGTTGTAAACAGATGTGCTGCTATCCCAGGCTTGTTGTTCTATTTATAGAGCACAGGCAGAATAGATTTAACGTAATTCTTAAGGGTCTTGGGATTTGGGGAATGGTAATTGAGGAATGGCTTTAACTTTAAGTCACCAGCTTCATTAGGCCTAACAAGAGAGTCAGCCTGTCCTTTGATGTTTTGAAGTCAGACATCAACTTCTCTCTACCTGTGAAAGTCCTAGATAGCATCTTCTTCCAATAGAAGGCTTTTCTGTCTACATTGAAAATCTGTTCCTTAGTGTAGCCACCTTCTTTCATTATGTTAGCTAGATCTGGATAACTTGCTGCGGCTTCTACATCAGCATTTGCTGTTTCACTCTGTACTTTTGTGTTATGGAGATGACGTCTTTCTTCAAACCCCATGAATCAATCCCTGCCTGTTTCAATTTTTCTTTTGTGGCTTCCTGACCTGTCTCAGCCTTAACAGAATTGAAGGGAGTTAGGGCTTTGCTCAACCCACTCCAGTGTTCTTGCCTGGAGAATCCCAGAGATGGGGGAGCCTGATGGGCTGACATCTATGGGGTCGCACAGAGTCGGATACAACTGAAGTGACTTAGCAGCAGGGCTTTGCTCTGGACTAGACTTTGGCTTAAGAGAATGTTGTGTGACTTCATCTTCTATACAGACCACTACAAATTTCTCAATGTCAGCAATAAGACTGTTTTACTTTATCATTCATATGTTCACTGTAGCAGCACATTTAATTTCCTTCAAAAATCTTCCCTTTGCATTCACAATTTGCCTGACTGCTTGGTTAAGGAGGCCTCATTTTTGGCCTATACCAGCTTCCAACATGCCTTCCTCACTAAGCTTAGATGTTTATAGATTTGATTTAAAGCAAGTGATATGCAGCTCTTCCTTTCATTTGAACACTAAGAAGCCACTATAGTGTTGTTAGTTGACCTAATGTCAATTCTTCCCTCCAAGAAGAGGGAAAGGCCAGCCAGTGAGCAGTCAGAACACACACATTTATCAATTAAGTTCATGGTGTTATATGTGTTTTGCGACACCTCAAAAACAATTACAATAGTCACATCAAGGATCATGGACCACAGATCACCATAACAAATAGAATAATAATGAAAAAGTATCAAATATTGAAAAATGTGACACAGAGACATACAGTGAGAAAATGCTGAGAAAACTGGTACCAACAGACTTGCTTGATGCAGGGTTGCCACAAACCTTCAGTTTGTGAAAAATGCATTATCTGTGAAGCACAATGAAGTGAAGCACAATAAGATGAGGTGTGCCTGTAGACTCCTGCCTGGTCCTACAGTTTTTCTGAGACTAAAACCCAGAAACCCTGCACCCTAATTATTGAGCCTGTCACAAAAAAATATAAAAGGTCTCCTTAAATTGTAATAGCCAATGTTTCTAGCTTAATGAATTAAAAGACTAGTGTTCTGGTCATGTTTTCTTCTATAGAAAGCTCTGAGGTTGAATGGCTGCCAGGAGACAGTTCATGAGGCACCATGGGTTAGATTATGAAATGACAGCCAAATTTTCTGTGTGAAATTCCCATCTCCTTTATATCAAGTAGGTGTTTTTTATTGACCACATTCACAAGGAGCACCAGTCCTTATCATGTTTAGTGCTAGACTTCCAAAGGAATTGAAGTTGTATGAAGGAGAAGTTCTAATGCACTACTGTCTTCCTTCTCAAAGAGTACCTGAGGGATAGATTAGTGTAATTCCTAGAAGCAAGGCTGCGAAGAACTGTAAAATGACCTCAAAACTTCTAAAAACTACTAATATGGGTCTGAAGAATTAAAGCAAAGAAAATGACAATCATAAACATAACGGAGTAGAAAGGGAAAATAACAGCTACCACAGAAACAATCAAGAACTTAAAGCAATGAAAGAAGTTGTCCACTGAGGAGAAGTTATTATTTTCCACAGATAGAGACTTTCTTCTAAAGAACCACCAGTTCTGAAGTTGTTCTTAATGATAAAAGACTAAGACTTTCTCAATAGCATTTTAGTAAATCTTTGAAGGAATCAAAGAAAATTCAGGAGTGGGATAAAGCTAAAAAGAGAGAAGTTAGGTGTCATGTTCATGACCAGATTTGTTCAACTCACAAAGAAGCCTCAGATGTTCAGTCCTCTCTGGTACTCTCTCCAAGAGCCACACTGCTGCTGGACTAACCTCTTGGAGTATGGAAACTTAAGCAGATGTATTTTGGTTTTACTTATTTCACCTAAAAAAAATTCACATTTGGCTCCAATAGAAATGACTACAATTTTATTTCCTGTAGAGTTTACAGATTTTAAGACTAAGAGTCATGCTACCAAGTAAAATCTGGGCTATTGCACAGTTGCTTGGCTCATTTCTACAGGCAGGCTAGAATTAGGCAGTAGAGAATCTGAACATATCACACTCCATGTTCTGGGGTGTATATGGGGTCCTGCTTTCACCCCCATTTCCTCAGGAACTCTGATCCTGCAAATAAACCATATCTAAATTCACCTTTAAGCAATGTTTTATTTATTTATTTAATTTGTTTTATTTTATTTATTTATTTTATTTGGCTGCATCTCACAGCATGTGGCATCTTAGTTCTCCAACCAGGGATTGAATACATGCTCCCTGCAATGGAAGCAGAATTCTAACCACTGGACTGCCAGACCAAGCCCCATTGAAATCAGATTCAGACCCTCGAAGGTACATTTCCTTAGTTTCCATTTTCTCCACAGAAGCCACTTACATGGAAAACAAATTGCTTCCCCTAGAGATAGTCCCTTTTCTTTTGTCCCAAGTGCCACATTAGTGAATAAGCCTGCAATGTAGGATAGTAATCGCAGTGAATTATAGTAATGAATGAACCCTTCACCCTAAAGGGTGGCCAGGAAATAAACATGAATGCACTCCTAAAACACATATGTATAGGAGTCCATTATGCAATAACTTGCCAATAGTAGAATGTATTTTTAAGAACTCATCAGTTATCTAAGGTCCTCTTGAAATCTGTGATCTTGAGCCCAACCAATTTCTGAAAAGCCCCAGTGATTTAGAGCTGTGGTTCTTACATTTAGCTGCATATCAGAATAATTTAGAAAGAATTTCTTTTTAATGTTTTAATCACAGTCCCCTGAACACAGCCTAAACCAAATAAACCAGAATATGTGGGGGCCTGAGCATCACAGACAACAGTCAAAACTAATTTCCCCTGGTTACAGATTCCCAGGGCTGAGTGCCTCAAAGTCTGGAGAGTCCTTGTCTGGGCCACATATTTTAGGTTCAACCCAAATCACACAACAGGGGAATGGAGAGAAGGAAGCGAATCTGCCTGCTGCTGATGAAAAGACACCTGAGGGTTTAGTATTTATCCTCCACAATCGGTTCAGGACACTAACCAAGGTCACACCATGGCACCTTTTTTCCCATTCAGTGTTGCCCTTAATACTCCTTGTTGCCCAATTTCACACATATAAGTATATACATATAGAGACAGAAGCTAATTATTTGCCACAGTGCCACTGCCCTGGAATAGTCCTACCCTAAGACATAAATCTGCTTAGATTCAAGCCAACCAGATAACTTTAAAGGAAATCATTCCTCAAACGACAAATCTTATATTTGGCATACTTTCAAACTGCTTGAGCAATTAAAAAGTAAGCAAAACTAACCTAGACTCCCTTCCCTTCGTGAGCTGAAAATAGCTCAAAGTATTTTTCAAGAATGAAGGATGAAGCACCAACCCACATAAACTGCTGACTGGTGTCTGTGGCTGATTTGCACAGCCATTTAGAACACTAGATGAATGAGGGTCAGGTCCTAATCTCATTTTTGTTCTGTTTTGAGGCCTCGGATTTTATACTAAGCCCTAGCTACTGGTTCAGCAAAGATAAGATACTCCCTTCATGACCAAGTGAGCCAACACATGCCCACCCCTCTAGAACATACAGTTAAGTCATTAAAGACACTAGCTGAGGACCTAAAATGCAAGGGAAATTGCCCAGGTAAATAAATCTTTGTACTTTTAAAGTATATATAAATACGAGGATAAAGCTGAGGGTAAGGGTCCATGATCTGGAGGAAGGGGAGGTGAGGACAGGAAAAATTACATTTTCAGTCACCAATACCAGCTTGTATAATCCTCTTTTCCCTTTTTTTAAATAGTAGAAAACTCCCCTCGGGACTTCCCTGGTGGTTCAGTTGTTCAGACTCCAAACAAGGAGACGCGGTTCAATCCCTGGTTGGGGAGCTAAGATTCCATGTGCTTTGCCAGCCAAAAAACTAAAAGGTAAAACAGAAGCAATATTGTAACAAGTTCAACAAAGACTTTAAAAAATGTTCCACATAAAAAAAAAAGGTGCCCCCCCTTATGAGGTTAATTCCTCCACAGGTGGTCCGGGACCTCCCCTCTCCCTCTCAACCCGATTCCCCCCATCAGTTAGCCCTCTCACAGCCTAACTTCTCCCCAGGAGCTTCTTCTGCATAACATCTAGATTCTCTCAAGTCTCTCCTAACTAGAAAAAATAAGCAGAAAGAATAAAGAAAAGGAGAAGTAAATCTGCTCTCTTCCCTGTGCCCTTCTAACTACTGCCCCAGCTTACCACCCTCACATCCTCGACTACCCGTTCACCTCCCACCAGCCCGATGAATCTGGCTTCCCTCAGCACTCTTCACTTATTGCCAAGATAAACCACCACCACCACCACCCCTTCCGTAAAACCCAAAGGAAACTTTCGTCTCTCTTTCCCTTGACCCTCAACTTGCACTAGACATATTTGACCACTACCTCCCTGAACCATTCCCTTCCCCACCCTCTTGCATTCCACTTCCCCATCCTTCTCCTGCTTCTCCGGTTTCTCATTCCTGCCTCCTTTGGCTGCTTCTCTGCCCTTGTCCATCTTTGACCATTACGTTCCTCAGAGATCTGCCCTTGGTCTGCTTCTCACTCCAGTCCTTCTCAGTAGGTGAATCCTCGTGGCTTAAATGACCATCTATTTGTTGATAAACTTCCAAATCTACATTTATAGGCTTGATATTCCTGCAGAGTTTCAGACTTGAATAGCCCTCTGTGTACTCAACATCTCCCTTTGAGGGACTTCCCTGGTGGTCCAGTGGTTTGGACTCTGTGCTTCTGTTGCAAGGGGCAAGGGTTTGACCCCTGGCCAGGGAACTAAGATCCCACAAGCCAAGTGGCAAAAAAAAGAAAAAAAAAAATGAAAGAGAGAATCAATATAGCATCTCCCTTGATCTCAGAGACATTTCAAGCTCAATATATCTAATTATATACAATGCAATTCACTCTCTCCCCTAAACCTGCTCTTCTTCTGCTCCCTGTGTCAGTCAACAGAAGCACCATACAACTGGTTGCTTAAGTTAAAAAACTTAGCATCTTCCCTGTTCTTTCTTTTCTTCAGTCTGTCCATCCAATAAATTACTAAGTCCTGTTGATCAGAGAAGCCTGGCAGGCTACCAGCCAGAGGGTTGCAAAGAATCCTACATGACTGAAGTGACTTAGCACACACAATTCAGTTCAGTTCAGTCGTTCAGTCGTGTCCGACTCTTTGTGACCCCATGAATCGCAGCACGCCAGGCCTCCCTGTCCATCACCAACTCCCAGAGTCCACCCAAACCCATGTCCATTGAGTCAGTGATGCCTTCCAACCATCTCACGCTCTGTCATCCCCTTCTCCTCCTGCCCTCAATCTCTCCCAGCATTAGGGTCTTTTCAGATGAGTCAGCTCTTCGTATCAGGTGGCCAAAGTATTGGAGCTTCAGCTTCAATATCAGTCCTTCCAACAAACACCCAGGACTGATCTCCTTTGGGATGGACTGGTTGGATCTCCTTGCAGTCCAAGGGACTCTCAAGAGTCTTCTCCAACACCACAGTTCAAAAGCATCAATTCTTCTGCACTCAGCTTTCTTTATAGTCCAACTCTCACATCCATACATGACCACTGGAAAAACCATAGCCTCGACTAGATGGACCTTTGTTGGCAAAGTAATGTCTCTGCTTTTTAATATGCTGCCTAGGTTGGTCATGACTTTCCTTCCAAGGAGTAAGTGTTTTTTAATTTCATGGCTGCAATCACCATCTGCAGTGATTTTGGAGCCCAGAAAAATAAAGTCAGCCATTGTTTCCACTGTTTGCCCATCTATTTGCCATGAAGTGATGGGACCAGATGCCATGATCTTAGTTTTCTGAATGTTGAGCTTTAAGTCAACTTTTTCACTCTCCTCTTTCACTTTCATCAAGAGGCTCTTTAGTTCTTCTTCACTTTCTGCCATAACAAGCATGCATTGATTCTATCTGCTAAATAATCTTTTCAGTCTATTACTCCTTTCTATTTCCACTGCCAAAGTTGAGGCCACTATCCCCTTTTAAACTGATCACAGCAACAAATCCCAAATATCCTAACTTCCAGACTTACACCCTGCCAACCTATATTCTTTGTTGTCACCAGTTTGATCCTTCTAAGATGAAATGCTGACCTCCCTCCCCCATTACAAGCATTAAAAATCCTTAGTACATTCCCCGGTACATCAGAATAGAATCCAAACTCTCCACAATGGCTTCAGGTCCTAGGAGATTTGGTGATCTGGCCTTGCCTCCCCTCTACAGCCTCACCTCATGGCCACAATTCATGGACTATAGTCTCCCTAAAAAACAACTTTCTTTATCATGTCCATCATTGTATTCCCAGCCTTTCAACGGTGCCTGGAATATAGCAAATTATTAATAGATATTTTGCTTAATCACTTTGATAATAATTAAAGTTTAACATATTAAAGCTAAAAGAAATGACAAGTCAAATTTGCAAAGTTTCTTCCAGGCAGGAGTTATCAGTATATTGCCTGGGGCTCCATTTCATAATTATGAGGCATCAGGCCCTTCACTATATATGAAATGGACTATATGAAACAAAATGTATGTAATGAAAGGGACAGTATCTTTTTCCACTATGCCAAAGAAGACCCATCATAAATTCTATCTGGACATAACATATGCTGCAAGGAGAGGGAAGTATTCCAAGAAACAGAGAAAAATACTTCCCAGATGTCTCAAACTGGGTTCAGAATTTCTGTCTTCAGATCTTAGACAACAGTGAGAGAGGTGGTAGCAATTGGTCATCTTTAATTGTACCTACTACCAGTTGACGGCTGAAAGGAAAAGTCTAAGATTGCTTCTGTGAATGTCAGCACAGAACCCAGTTCAGATATTTCTAGACAGTATGGAGCTTTGGGGAATAACTCACAGACATGTAGTCTTGGACCAACCTCAGAAGCAAATTGTTTATCAAGAGTAATGTTGAGATTTCCAAGGAATGTGTGCGTGCATATGTGCATGTGGTGTGTGTAAGTGTGCATGCAAGAATGTGTGAGTATGTGTATGTGATTTATTGAAGATCAAAAAGTGAGCTGAGATTCCTGACATAGCCAATTGGCTTATAGCCACTCCCATCTCTACACTAGGACCTTCACCACACACACACACACACACATCACATATTTATTTATATTAAGTTGGCCAAAAAGTTAGTTCAGGTTTTTCATATGCTTTGGCAAAACCCAAACAAGGTTTTGGCCAACCCAATACAAAACTTACTGAGTCCATTTATTTCCTTAACTCTTTAGTTTTCATTATATCTAATCTTCACAACAGCCCTGCAAGTTTGATGCTTTTTTCTCCATTTTACAGAAGTTTAAGCTGAGCACCTGAAGACCTAAGATCCTTCAACAAGTTAAAAAAGTAAAAAAGAAAGAAGTCAGAACTTGAACCTTGGTCCATCCAATTCCAAAGCCAGCCACCCTGTCATTAACACTTTCTTCCCTTGAATTGTCACTCTCCTCATACTGGTTACAAGAAATGCCAGTGGGAGTGGTACTGCTTTATGATAAACCATCCTAATAAAAATGCTTCAGTGATTATTTTTGAGATGTCAAATTGAAAATGTACAGATTTCCCAGGAAAAACAACCTGCCAAGTTGTGATTGCACAATCAAAGGGCTGCAAGAAACCAAGGAAGCCAAATGTGTGTTGGAAAAACTACAGATGTCATTTGGGAATGCTCAGCACTTCGAATTTTCAGTCTGAGACAGCCTCACTTCCACCGGAACCACAGCCTTATAAGGCTAAACCAAGGCCAATGACTTCCTCTGCTGAATCAACCTGACACACACCGCCTGTTCTCTTAGCTCACTGGGATTCCACTGGCGGAGCATCAGCCCCGTCATGGAAAAAACACCATCGCCAGGAGGACTGGTGAATTGGATCACAAACACCCACTTTGTCATAAAGCTGCTATGAGACTTGCAGTGGGAAGATGGAGGAGGCAACAAGCTGGGGTCAGGAGTGGAGATATTTAGGCTCCCGAGAGAAATTAGTCACAAGTCATTCCTTCATCTCCACTTACGGCCATTTTGGGGAGCAACAAACTCTAAAAGGATGAAAAACAAAGTCTGCCTCCCACCCACATCCCGCATGTGCTCTGAAGTTCACAGGAAGGCTTCTCCTCATTTGTTCTGGGGCACACAGGCTGCCTGTGAGCAGCTGTGCCTTCCGATGGGCAAATTAGACAGTCAGTGTTCCAGAAAAATACTGGGCTCTGGGGAATTAAATCAGCCATTCATTTGATTCCTTTCCATTAGACCTAGTCCCATTGTAAAACTCTAGGTAAAATAGAGTTTTACCTAGAAAAACTCTAGGAAAATAAAAGGAACTTAGCAGAAATCAGCTCCACAACTATGCACAGGGAGAACTGCCTGGTTCTAAGAAGCCACCTCGACCAGAGGTTGGGAAACAGTGAAAAGGTTTGAGGCTTCAAAGTTGAGCACATGAGAGTGCTTCCAAAAATGGAAAACTAGTGCCATGGCCAAGTAATTTCCCTTCCAGTTATCATTACTCTCTACAGATTATGGAAAATATTTTTCTGAGATGTTATTTCAACTGCTCTCATTCTCAGTAAGTATAGTAGGACTATCATGAAGCATGTGTTCATCATTTCCCCCAAGAAGTAAACTGTTGATCTTAAAATGTCAGGTGCTAGGGAGAGGATGAGGAAATTTTCAGATGAAACCCAAATGTCCTTCTAAGGGGAAAGACACTGCAAGTCCAAGTCTTTGAGATTCTTCTTAGTGGAACATCATCAGCATGGACTTTGATGACCACCTCCCCAACCAAAGCCCAGGACAAGAAAAGGCTACCAGCCCCTTTAAGAGGAAACATCATGGTAGAAAGATACTGGACCAGTGTGCATACTTGTACACCAAGATTCATCTCTGAGACAGAGTAGTGCTTCTGGGTCTTTAAGGCTGTAACCATCAGAACTACTACTGACCCAGCCCCACTGAGCATAAGCTTGTGTCCTAGGGAAGACAGACATAGCGGAATCAAAAAGACATGGACCAGCTTTAGAGTGACTCATTCTTGGTCAGGAAATACTGGAGAATCACTGTTGCCAGGGTTGCTGCTCGAAGGAGTGCTACCCTCCATTATCATGTCTGTGTTAATCCACTTAATTTGCATTTTCCTGAGTAAGAGGCCTGATACCAGCTCTCCCACCTGGCAGCCTGGTCCACACTGCAAAGCTACCAGCTTAAGGGGTGGTTATAACACCATCTAGCCTCATGGAGTACAGCAGCCATGAGAATGTGTCTTGCAATCCTTCTTCTACTGGAGATGAAATCGACCCAGGCTCTCAACTACTACACTTTTAAGTCTCTTGCTGTGTTCGCACCATGAGTCCACTTCCCGAGAGCTGCTCCCTGCCCCTGATAGGGACTCCATTCTGGGTGACAGCATACCCTTTGTCAGTTAACTTGGGCACAATAACATCCCAGTTGCCTACACTACAGAGAAATGTAGCTAGCTTCTACCTATCCTTCTCTCCTGATCCCTTTCACCGACTCAGGTTCACATCATGACCTGACTGCTAAACCCAGCTTTTCCCTCCCTAAGTCCTTTCCCACAAGCAGTCCCCCAGGAAAATCTTTGCAATGTTTAACATTATCTTGGTGTCTGCTTCTCAAGTACCCTAACATAAAAAGAAACATTTGAATTGTGTCTGCAGGAGTGAAGTGAAAGAGGCAAGGATTATTGCTCAGATATAAATTAAAATAGCATCCTGGATATAAAACAGTATCCTGAAGACTCCTTGAGGTTATCATAAGTATGGAAGCCAGGGAACACTATAGACAGGTTCAAATTGATCAACTATATTTTTGACTTTATTTGTAGGCAACACTTTAAATAAATATCTGCTATGCAAGTTTAGGCACAAAGGGAAGCATCAAAGCAAAAGGGAATGGCCTATGTTAGGGTACTTGAGAAGGTTCTTAACCACGAGCACCACCAGGGAAGCCCCAAAGTAGAAGGCATTATCCCCCTATTATGCAAGAACCTTAGAGAGGTTACATACTCAAGTAAATTTCATTCTAAAACCAGTGTTATTAACATTACACCTCAGCCATCAAAGTGAACTCTAAAATATTCCCACTTATATTCTAAAGTCAAAGAGAAAGCCCAGGCTTTATGCACAGCCTATTCCCGCTGACACATTTGTTGGGGTACAGAGAAGACACTTATGAGATGACAAAGAGCTGGCTGTGCTTGGGAAGGTCCTAGCCCAGTGCTCTCCATCACACACACACATGCATGCACAGACACACACACGCATGCACAGACACACACACACAGACACAGAGTCTGCCAGGTCCCCAGCAACGCCAGGGCACCCTTGGAAGCATCGTAAGGTCTCTCTGCCTCCGCCTAGCAGAAGGCTGGCACTGCCTGGGAACCTTAAAGCCTCACAAAAGTGAGGAACGAGGAAATGAACAAGGAAATGTACACAAATGAACAAGGAAATGTTCAGATCCAGCAAATTGTGGTTTTGCTTGAGCTTAAACATGGAATCTTCTTCTGAAGTTATCAGCATCATGTGTGAAATAATAATCTTATCAAAGCTTATAATATAAAGATGTGTCTTCAATAGCTGCCGCAGTCATAAGATATGAACACAAAGTTAACCACTCAGAGCTCTGTTTCACAAACTTTTTCTTCAAGAGCCCTTGACACATAGTAAGTCCTCAAAACGGAAGCTATTATTATTATATTCATTAAACATCATCATTATTATAACTCTTTATCCTATCCCACAGTCCTGGCAGCTGGGGAAGGGGGTGATAACAAGGACCCAGAGAAGCTGTACTTCCCCATGAGGGTTCACCAGCTGGGGTGGAGGTCCTGTGGGAGATTTTAAAGTCAGCCTTCAGTAGGGAAAACAATGACTCAATAAGCTCATAGATATTTATGTCGCTCCTGCTTTAAAGAACATCTTTTCCTCCTGGGTAATAACTGAGTCCCATAAATAGATTCTAAACTTCTACCCATTCACCAAAAATAAACTTGGAGGACTTTCACAATATGACAGTATGACACACCATTAGCTCTACTGGCTCCTTTGATTTTTGCCTTCTTCCCAACATCTGCTTTATTTGAATCCCAATCTAACCCAGAGGTCCATGTAATAATAAAAGATCCAAGCCTATGCATTCATGGTTTCTTGAGCCCTGAATAACCAGGATTCTCTTCCTGTGTTACCAATAAACTGTAGAGGTTAGGGGATTTTTGTTTTGTTTTTTCATGAGCAGACACTCTTTTACCACCTTCATTTCTGGCACATGACCTAAAAATCTGTTTCACTGAGTTTTTTAGTAACAACCTGGGTGTCTCTAGGGTGATGGACATTTTTATGTAAATCTTCTAAGCTGAGAGCTAACATAACCCCAAGGACAGGGATCCTCTTCTTTAGTTCAGTCCATATAGAAATCTGCATAACATCCTTAATAAAAGGTAACTATAATTGCTTTGACAGTTTGTAATTACTAGCTCAACATGTTTTGGAAGTAATATTTATGCACATTTATTTTCACTCAATCTATGGAACAACTGTTGATGTACAAGTTGGGGTTCACATCTGATAAAGACTATATATAAAAAGTATACCTTGGAAACTTCATTCTCTTCTTGATCCTCTGGTGATCATAGTCAAGTGAGTAATCAAGTTCAATGCCTGAGAAACACTGTGCATTACCTCATGTAAATATGGGCACTTCGTTTGAGAATGGAAACTGTCTTTGAACTCTCAGTCTCTCTGTAGCCTAACAAGTCTGATAAGCTCTAAGAAAAATTTGAGGGAGCTGCAACACACTTCCTGCAAATAGATCTACTCCTCTTGGTTTCCCAGGAGTGGGTTTTGATAGAATGCATCTTCTTAGGTATGCACTACATGTTTGATAAGGGCTAACAGAGAGGCCAGGCACTGATCAGAAATCCTCCTAGAGTTTAAGAGATGGACTATATCTAATGAATAAAGTAGTGATTTATCAGACCAGATATAATAAACTATTTTCAAAATGTGCTTCATTGCACTCTTACTCCTTTTTGTGGGAAAAAAAAAAATACAAACTGGACATGCAGGAATTAACCTGTGAAGCAGAGCCAGGAGAAGAAATCTGCATAAAACAGCCAGTCAGTAAGATCTCAAGATCCTTTTTTCTTTGTGGTCTCCTGCCATTCTTATTAACCCAAACTATGCTGTTTCCCTTTTTCCTCCTGACTCTAACGTCTGCTGTCTCTGACCTTGGCTTAGAAATCTCTGTTAGAGTTGTAATCTCTCATGGTTGCATGGATGCTTAAGTTGCTCAGTCGTGTCTGACTCTTTGAGACCCATGGACAGTAGGCCACTGGTCTCCTCTGTCAGTGGGATTCTCCAGGCAAGAATACTGGGGTGGATGTCCGTTTCCTTTTCGAGGGAATCTTCTGGACTCAGGAATCAAACCCAGGTCTCCTGCACTGCAGGTGGCCTGCTGCATTGCAGGCATATTCTTTCCTGTCTGAGCCACCACGGAAGCCCCAGTCTGTCATGGTTGGAAGGTAAAATAAAGATGGCATAGTTCAAGCCTCTACCATTTCCCCCATCACCCTTCCAGCGCAGGAAATCTCCC
This sequence comes from Cervus canadensis, assembly GCF_019320065.1. Taxonomy (NCBI): domain Eukaryota; kingdom Metazoa; phylum Chordata; class Mammalia; order Artiodactyla; family Cervidae; genus Cervus; species Cervus canadensis. Next base: position 32,202,183 of record NC_057391.1, read on the forward strand.
TCCTATCTTTGAGCAATGGTCACAGACCCTCCATGATGGAGACTGCTGATTATTAGGAATGTCTTCCTTGGATTGGGTCAATTTTCCCTCTCTGAAAATGTCATCCTTTTATGTTCATCCTGCCTTCTCTTCGCTTTTCTACACACCCCACACTTCCACTGTCTGGATACATGCCCTGAATTCTTCCCAAGGGCCCACTGCTGTGTGGAGTTTGCAGCTGTAGAAGGCTCTGAGTTTGCCTCTCTGGGTGCTCTCAAGTGTCAATATCTTAAGTGATGCCCATGACAAGGGATGGTTCTGGTGATGGTCTTAAAGCATGGTGAGTAATGCTTTAAGTGACTAAGACAATATCACTTTGTCTATTTATCCATAGCTCAGAAAAGGAGTGATAGCATACAAGCTGAGTTTCAACACTAACTGGTGTTGGGAAATGTAATGAATTCCCATCTTTTTCACAAGAATTCTTATCAAGCAAGCTCACCCCCATGTATTGACGGCTGTTTACAATTGGCTGATGATAAATGATGATTTCATAAGAATAATATACTTTTTAAAGAGAAGTAACAATTAATAGTAAAAAAAAAAAAAAAAGTATAGCAAGGTTTTATGAAGAAGAAGTTCATTGTGTCTCTTTTATCATTTCAATTATGTAGACAGAGAAATGTTTGTTCTTAGGAGCTTTCCAGGATATCACCTTAGTTTCTGGTCTCTTTTGGCACTTTCAGGTACATTTCCTGGCTGTGCTGAGATGTTGAAAGTAAGGAAGCAGGATATGGGGGAGTCACTGCCCAGAGAAAAAGCAACTTGGATTCTAATCTCAGCTCTGCTATTAATGCTGGAAGATGAGATTAACTAGCCATTTTGAGCATTAGTTTTCCAACTTGTAAAAGGAGGAGCCAGGTTTAGATAATCAGCTTTGTTGCATACCAGTGAGAAATGTGCTTGGGACATGTCACCATTGAAATATTGCTAATCTTTCTGGGAGGACCCACTGAGACCCCACAGGGGAGCCAGCATAGCTCTGCCCACTGGATGGGGGATGAGGAGTCAGGGAACCCCACTCCAAAGCAAAGACTCTCAGCTCACAGACACTCCTACACCTGGCTGGAGGGAAGAAGCCATCCTCGCTTCTTGATAAGGCCTGTTATTCAAAGCAGATGGCACACATCTGCAGCAGCATGGAGGGACCTAGAGATAATCACACTAAGTGGAGTAAGTCAGAAAGAGAAAGACAAACACCATATGATATCACTTACATGTGGAATCTAAAGCATGATACAAATGAGCTTACTTACAAAACAGAAACAGACTCATAGACATAAAAAACAAACTGTGGTTACTAAGAAGGAAAGGGGGTGAGGGAGGGGTAAATTGGAAGTTTGGGATTAGCAGGTACTAACTACCATACATAAAATAGATAAACAAGGGCCTATTGTATAGCACAGGAAAATATATTCAATAGCCTGTAATAAACCACAAGAAAAAATATATTCTATATATAACTGAATCACTTTGCTATACACCAGAAATGAAAATATTGTAAATCAACTGTACATCAATTTAAAAAAAAAACCCAGATGGCTCATGTAGGCAGTCTATTCCTACACCTTCTCCACCCTTCAAGTACTCTGCAAATATTAAAGGCTTTTCCTCACACTTCTCAGACCAATATGGTACTCAAACTCATGTGGACACTAAAGAAGGAACATTAACCCAAAACTACTTTTTACTGCTTCTCATATTAAAAAATAATTTTGTTATCCTTAACATGTGATGTTTGTACATTTCTTAGGTTAAAATATAGGTAGAAAAAATGAAAAGATTCCTTTAACCACCATTCAGAGATAATCAGATTGTGTCCACTTTTTCAGATTATATATATATATATACATTTATTAAAGTAGGCAACACCAATAATGTTTTGTGATCTCCTTTTACACTTGATAAGATGTCATGGACATTTTTCCATTCTCTCATATAGTCTTCCACAGTTCAACATTCTATTATATGAATTAGCCACTGTGGTTTTTAACTAATTCTATGCTGCTGGACACTGAGGCTGCTTTTCTGCAGGCTGCTCTTGGACTGGCCAGTGCACCTTGCCATGGGTCTTGGCAGCTTTTCACATCATGATTGTTGATGCCAAGCGTTAGAAAAAGGGGTTGTACCTTAGTGATTGTCTGGTTCAGACCCGCTCTTTTTTCACAGATGACACTGTAGTTCAAAGAGGGTAAGGAATGAAACTCAAGGGAATACATCTTACAGATGGAAGTGCCAAACTAAAATCCAGATCACATCTAATCATAGCCAGTACTTTCCTCACTACTTCTTTTTTAAAAAATTTTTTATTGGAGTACAGTTGCTTTACCACATTGTATTCGTTTCTGCTGTATGGCAAAGTGAATCAGCTACACACACACATACACACCCTCTTTTTTGGGTTTCCTTCCCATTTAGGTCACCATCATCACTACCTCTTACATAAATATATCTTTAAATATTACCCATTTCTATTTAACTCTAAACTCTCTTTGAAGCTTCTAACTATAAAAGCCAGAGCAGACATTAAGAATCTTAATTTCTTTAATCAAGTCATTTGATTTCTGGTTTTCCTGACAGACTGACTCCTTCCTGCACTGTTAGTGGGGAGACTTTGGAGAAGACAAAAGTCTTCCTTAATAACGGAGGCTAGGTATCCAACATCGGAGAAGGCAATGGCACCCCACTCCAGTGCTCTTGCCTGGAAAATCCCATGGACGGAGGAGCCTGGTGGGCTGCAGTCCATGGGGTCGCGAAGAGTCGGACACAACTGAGTGACTTCTCTTTCACTTTTCACTTTCATGCATTGGAGAAGGAAATGGCAACCCACTCCAGTGTTCTTGTCTGGAGAATCCCAGGGATGGGGGAGCCTGGTGGGCTGCCATCTATGGGGTTGCACAGCGTCAGACACGACTGAAGTGACTTAGCAGCAGCAGCAGGTATCCAACATAACTGTGGGGTGGGAAAATTAGGATTCCAGGCCCACTTTCTGCTTTTTGTTGTTCTCTTTGGGGATGGTTACATTGCAAAGTATTAATTACTCAGTTGTGTCTGACTCTAATGCAACCCCATAGACTGTGGCCTGTCAGGCTCCTCTGTCCATGGAATTCTCCAAGCAAGAATACTGGAGTGGGTTGTTATTCCCTTCTCCAGAGGGTCTTCCCGATCCAGGGATTGAAACCAATCTCCCTGTTGTAGGCAGATTCTTTACCATCTGAACCACAAAGGAAGCGCATTGAAAAAGAGTCTAGTTTAAATTACGAAAAGTGATTCATAAATTATTTCAAACTAGATATCATTGACTAACAACTGAATAGTGAATCAGAGATGGAAGGTGCTCTGGAGATGACCAACTCAAGCTCCTCACTACATAGAGGGGAAGGAAGATCTGGAAAAGGGATACAACTTGTTCAGCTAGATAATGATGAAGCTAGAACACTGCTAAGACAGGACATCCTCTGTCTCTTAATGCAGTATGTTCTTACACTATACCTGAGACCAATTGTGTGGTTGAGGTGTGTGAGGATGTGGATAAGGACACTCCAAGTTACCCATGTCATCCATCCTCCCCCAAGCTCTGAGAGCTGCCCTCGTGATTTAGACAAAAGTCAGTAAGGATATAGGCTTCCCAGGTGGCTCAGTGGTAAAGAATTCATCTGTCAATGCAGGAGATGTGGGTTCGATCCCTGGGTCAGGAAGATCTCCTAGAAAGGGAAATGTCAACCCACTCCAGTATTCTTGCCTGGAGAATATCATGGACAGAGGAGCCTGGTGGGCTATAGTCCAGGGGGTCACAAAGAGTCAGACACAACTGAGCACGCACAGTGAGGAAAGAACTAATGCTCTTAAGGTTTCCTCAGTGTCTCATCTGAAGTGGAGAGAATACGTGATCAGCTTCTCTGGAGAGGGCAAATCTGGAGCTGCATTAAGTTATATTTATTTAAGGGTATATAACTCAGCAATAAAAAGGAATACACTACTGACACACACAGCAACATGGATGACTCTTAAAAACATTGTGTGGAGAGAAAGTAGCCAGACATGAGAGAATACACTCTGCATGGTTACATTCATTATAACAACTAGAACAAGCAAAAAATCTATTGTGATCAGAATAAGAAATACATAGGTGCCAATGTTTATAATTATTATATATTCCTAATGGAGCAAACTATTATCATTTTTAAATGTCTCTATTTCAAATAACAGTTTTGTCTTACAATCTTTTCATGATATTAGTATAGTCAGTTCTCTTATGGCCACTATTTGCATGATATGCCTTTTCTATCCTTTTACCTTTTACTTTTCTCTTTCATTTTAAATAAGTTTTTCAGTTGAGGTAAACTTACTTAAAACAAAATGCAGAGATTTTAAATGGTCAGTTCAATGACTGTCGACAATTATATCAAGCAGTGTGTCCAGCCCCCAAAACAAGATATAAAATCCCATACAATTCTCTCCTTGCAGTTCTCCAGTAAATTTTCATCCTCTCCCTTTGGGATAAGCAGAATCCCAGAACACATGAAGCCAAAGCCGATAGAATTACAGGGAGATATAGAAAACTCAACAATTATAACTGAGGACCTTTCAGTAAAGAACAGAAAAATGGAGCTGAAAATCAACAAAGATATAGAAGGCTTCAAAACACTATAAATCAAGTAGACCTAACATACATCTATAGACCACTCCATGCAACAACAGCAAAATACACATTCTTTTGAAGTGAAGATGGAACATTCTATAGAAATAAGTGTGCTAGGCCACAAAGCAATTCTCAATAGATTTTAAAAGTTTGAAATCATGTAA